>NW_013666303.1:179741-187074 GCF_000517525.1 Limulus polyphemus
GAAGAAAACTTTAATGTAAGTTTAACATAACCGCAAATGTACAACGTTTCGACAAAAACTGATGATGACAAAACCTTGTCAAAACGTTGTACATTTGCTGTTATGTCAAACTTATATTCTTCATTACCCATTCAAGCCGTCTCCAGCCATTATAAAGCATACATCATTTGTTTATACGACTGAAGCGATCTTATTTCGTGTAAATGTGTTGTAGATAATATTAAGTGATATTTGCACATGAATCAGAGACAGAAAATATACACAAAGCAACTCTCCTACACAAGACCGAGGATCGATTTATTTTTAGTAAAATGTTAAGGGTTACTTAAATCGTTTAAATTCAGCATAATCTATACGGGCCAGGCTTTCTTAAGTGTCCAATTTGATGTCGCCAGTGTTCTGGGGCAAATGTCTCTGAGTACGTACCATACAAACATATAATAATTTGTACATGATATATGATGGACAGAGCTTTCCAAGCATATATAATATGTTGAGTTTGTATTAGAATTTTCCAGCAAAAAAAATAAATAAACAATGGTGGGTGTTAAAAGTAGCATGTCGCCAGCAGAAAAATTCAATTTCAAAGCAATAACACAAACACAAAATTGTAAGTATGACTCAAGCCTATGTTGTGATTAATTCGTATATAGTTATGTTTTGAAAATTTTTTATTAGCTGATTGTCCCTTACTTTTTCACATATAAAAATATCCAAAATAACATGTCACCATAATCGTGTGTTCTCCTTTACGGTTGTTTATTTTTATGACAATAATTACAAAATTTTAAGTAAATAAAAATATTAGAGTCTGAGATCAATCCGGGAAGTATATATTTTGATTTGATCATACCCCAAATGCAGGGTATCAAGAGATATTTTGGGTATGTCCATTTGGAGCTTGTAATAAAATTAGTTTTTTTAAGCACGTGATCTCCTTTACACATATATCTAGCGTAGATACTCAAATTATGCTATTTTGTTATATCGTTATACACAATAGCCAAGAGCAAATTTAATTCTTCAATAAAAATCACTGAACATTAAATTGTGTGAACTCCTTTACTTCAGTTTTGTTTCAGAGTGGAATATATAGAATGCATAATGCTTTTCACACCATACTTAGTTTCCACCATGTACAGATGATTAGGTTAGGGTGGATTTGAAATGTATTAGTCACAAATCAACTCATTTTCCTGCAAGAAAAGTCCTTGAAAGTGTGATTACATAACAGATGTGTATCTCTTTAACTGTATAACTAACATTAAAATGGTGTGAATGGTGGTAGTTTTAGGTTTAAATGACTGATAAATTACAAAGCTAAACCTGTGAGCAATAATTAGGTGTCTGTTTATGGTAACAGATAATTGGGGGCATGGTGAGATGCAAGTAAAGGAGTTCGCAGAATGGGTAAATGAGATCATCATTTTAATTCAACTCCTTATATATGCACTTCTTAGTATAATATCACATTATGATAAAAGCTTACTTTCATGATCTGTGGAAGTGGTCTAATACAAAATAACTATTCTTATCAGCCTGCTGTAGCTGGATTGACCGTCACATTATATGTCTTCGCGGCTAAAAGGGCGAGCATGTTCAGTGGAAGTGATCGCGGACCGCAGATTGCGAGTATAGTGCCCTAACCACCAAGTTCCTCCAGTTTCATCTGCTTATCGTACTGTATCGAGCTGGCGAGGAGTATGCAGGTGTGAACAAAAGTGTCACAGCCTTCTGAAGCGTATTTAGCTGTTCAAATGTAAATGAAAATGTGAATATTTTTTTCTGGCCAAAATGCGATTTTACAGTATGACGTTTGCCTGGTCAGTAAGGTGTAGAACAGTATGTTACTTGCCCATTCCATAGGCGTCGGAGCGGTGAGGGGGGCTTCCCCAGGAAATGTTTTTTGTTAGGCTTTATATACCTGCATTTTGCACGATTCTGATATATAAATAACATATCATGTAATGTATATAACTTTCAAAGGTGATGAAATTTATGTGTAATGTTTTAAAGGTGCTAGTCAACAGAAATGATAGTGAAGTTTATTATCATGTAATACTCAAGCACTGTAAGTCACTATAAAAGCACGTACAACTGTTAAAAGATCCAACACATCAGTTCGCTTCTTACGACAATGCAATCGCAACACATTGTTCAGCTTCTACTGTGTCATAGAGACACCTGTGCTCATATATCCTAAAACCTATGAGGGCGCCCGCCTCTCGCTCCTGTATCTAAAACCTTGTGGGGGCGTCCTCCTTTTCTACCCCTGGCTCTGACGCCTATGCATTCTCACTGCTCTGAGAACTGGAACTGTTGGCCCTCTAATACGTTAAATACGTTGTGCTAAGGATACTGATTTCGCTGGTCACCTGCAACTAGATGTGGCAACTTCTTCAATTAATATACGCCTCAGAGAATTCTTAAACCCTTTACTTCATTCATTTTCTTGATGTTGACAATCATTTCCCCCTTGTCACTGCCCACAAATAACGCCGTCCCCTTGAGGTCAACAAAATAAATGCTGCGGCTAGCGATCGAAAACTTTGGTAAGTCATGTAAAAAAATAAAAATATTCAATAATTTAATAATCTGATGAAAGTATATAGCGTTTACTGAAGTATTTTCACGTATATACGGTATAATTGGATTTTAAACAAGATAAAGCAAGAATATTTACCAAAGCGAAACGATTGCACACGAAAACTTAGATTAAATTCAGCTGTTAAATAAAATTAATTAACTGCGAAATTTCTAGAGGATCTCTATGTTCAAATCATTCGTATATCCTATAAAATACCTATCTTTTCTCTTAATTATCCAAAGATTTAATACCATACCATGATTTTTGGATTTATGGTTTTGCTGTGTATAAACAGAATTATACCATCCTGACAATTGTAGTTTCTACGAAGTGTCTATACCACAAAAATATATAAACATGTAATTATCAACAACTTCTTATTAAAGCAAAATAACTAGATAGACCAGATCTAAATTTAACCTAGTAATTAATATAGCTAATTTTAATATCTCACGTGTTTCGGCCAACTTAGGTTAAATATTATAAATCCACAAAATGATTGACTATCAAATGCAGTATAGGAAGTTAAATCCATCAAATAATGATGCTTTCCTTATGTCCAGCTCTTCTTTTTCGTAATTATTAAAATAAATAAATAAGCAGCTACAACAAAGAAATGTTACGTACAAAAGATGCAAGTGGAAGTAACGTATGAAACGGAGCCTTCGAAATCAAATTGTTGACATTTTTAACCTAAACTCAAAGTGAATCTTTTTCCATATCTCAAGTTACAGTGAAAAGGCAATAATATTTCCACAAACATCCGTTGCGGAATATTCATTGATGAATTTCCGACATTTATACCGACATTATTCAGACAATAAACGGGATTTTTACATATTTAGCTAAGTTCATTCAAACGAGTTTTCGGGTCCCAAACCAGAACCGTCAGCAAGTTACTGCAAAAGTACCTCAGAATAATTTGAAATGTTGGTAACAAAATGTACGAATCACAAACAACAATAGCAGTAACATATTGAATATGCGAGCACAGATTAGACGTACAACAATAAGAGCAGCACAATAACAATAAACACACACACTGCTGTGAAAGTTTTCAAACAATTTGTCTATGAGCAGATTTATGCTAAAATCGAATAATGAAATGAGATTCAGTGTCTTTGTGTGTGTCACGTAATTCCTCTTAAACCGCTGGTCGCACCGGCTTCTAAGTGGTACCAAACGAATCGTCTTGGTCCCGAGGTTTGCACAGAATAAAACTTTTCACCCAACCTCTTATGAAACCCGGGTATCTTGCGAAAACACTTACGGGGATTCATCGAAAGTGGACCCCCAAATTGGCATTGATTTACATTAGTGCACGTAAATAAGTAGGTATACTAAATACCGTTTGTAACGTTGATAAAGAAATTAAACTTACATTATAGCGGCAATGATCATTTAGAATTCTCATCAGCAACAGGAATATTTTGTAACAAAACCTATTTATATATTGATGAAAATATTATAAGTGTTGAGTAGCCTATATCAAAAAGTTTATCTAAAATATTATAAATGTTGAGTAGCCTATATTGAAAGGTTTACTAAATATTATGTGTGTTTACTAACCTATATTAAAAAGTTTTATTAAACTATTATAAGTATTGAGTAGCCTATATTAAAAAGTTTTACTAAACTATTATAAGTGTTGAGTAGCCTATATTAAAAAGTTTTTACTAATTCATTTTAAGTATCGAGTAGCCTACATTAAAAAAGTTTACTATATATTATAAGTGTTGAGTAGCCTATATTAAAAAGTTTTACTAAAACATTACAGGTGTTGAGTAGCCTATATTAAAAAGTTTTACTAAAATATTATAAATGTTTAGTAGCCTATATTAAAAAGTTTTACTCAAAAGATTATATGTTATCACACAAAAAGACTTCGTTCGCTTTCCATTCTGTGTGAAATATTCATAAGCCTAATCAAGTGACTGGTGTTTTAAACTGGTATAAAAGTTTAATGATTTGTAAGGAACTTTTATTTATTTTTGATGGTAATAAGTTTCAAATCTAGGGATACTTAAAATGTACGGCACTGTTTTTTATCTGTTTCATAAAACACAGACGTAAAAGCTAGGGATAGATTAATAACTTTTAAGGAATTATTCCTGATCTTCAAAGAATTTACTCATAAATTTAATAAATTTGTTTGTCGCTAAGTACAAAGCTACACAATGGGCTATCTGTGCTGTGCCCACCACGGGTATCGAAATCCGGGTTTTAGCGTTATAAGTCCATAGACTTACAGCTGATCCACTAGAGGGGAGGTAGTTAATGAAACCAGAAACAAGTTAGATCTTATTTGATATTCAGGTTGGAAGTTGTGAAGAATGCCTGACATATTTAATTTATTAAATAATTCACTGAACGATAGTTCTTTTAATTCGTTTTGTACGCTTCTTATTAGTTTCATAATACTGGCCTTGTAAATCAAAGTCATCTAATTTGATCATTTTTCCTCAAACTAATATAGAGGTATTTATTGTAATTACAAATATTTTTTTATTGCTAATGCATATTTTTAAATCGCTAGTTAATAACTGTAATTAATCCAACAATAATGAAAAAAAGTTATTCATATCAGTTTCGAATAATATCATGCTTATTATCAAGATGAGTTTGACTTAATCTTATTTGTTGCTTTTTCAGTAATTAAATAAATTCCTTTTTCGTCTGTTACACCAGCTATTTTAATGCAACATATTTCTCAATAATGAAGGATAAACATTTTATTTAGTGTTGGTAGTATACGATACAATATTTTGTGAAATGAAGTAATCTGTAGTTTATATGGCTTTTTTGTTTGATGATAAGTGATGCTACACAATGGGTTGTTTGTGCTGTTACTACCAGGGGTCTCGAAACCCGGTTTATAGCGTTATACATCTACAGATTTACCCATTATTTTTTGAGACAAGCTTTTTTTCTATTATATCAAAAGCGGCTTATACCCAATAAACTTAATTCGTCATCAATTCTGGCTTGCAGTTAAACACCGTTTTAAACTCCTACAATCATTTTGATTTGTTATACACAAAGCTGCACAATGGGTTATCTATGCTCCGCCCACCAAGGGTATCGAAACCCGGTTTCGAGCGTTGAAACTCCGTAGACATACCGCTGTGCCATTGGGGAGCCCTATCATCTCATCCTAAATGAAAGTTTTTTTCTTTTTTCTCATTGCCATGTTTACAGGTAAACAACTGTTCCAGTGTCAGGTTTATCCTTAAAAGTCACAGTAAAAAACAAAAATACAAATGTTTTAATATTACATTACTTATCTGAGACTTGAAAACGTCACTATGTTTTAAATTGTGAACAATACAGTTCCATATAATGTAACATTATAACAAAGTAACCGTTTTCACTTCTTCTGTTATTAAAAATGCCGTATATGTTTCGTAGTAATCAAAATAGTGAATATGTGTATCTTAAAGGCTAAATTATGTTAATAATAGAAGAAGAAAGCGATGAAACAGACGTTAAATATGAATCAGCATCTCACGAGGATATTTTTGTATTATCTATATCCTATTAATATAATACGTTTGTTTGTTTTTTGTCGTCATTTTGCAATTCAGTTTCACACCTGCTGACGCCTTGGTCATTGGTACTCTATTGTATTTAGGTATTTCGAGAATTTACCAAGAATTTGATATGCTTAGTTAAGAGTAATTTCCAGTTCTTATTCTTCTTCTTATGTTTGTTCTAAGCACGGAACTACGTGACTTTCTTTTAGTTTCACGTAATTCTTTTTTTTCTAGGTCCTCACAATAGCTCCCGAGTACTCCAGATATCTAAAGCCATCTCCATTTTAACTTATTTTGAGTTGTTACTTCTAATCAAGAATTAAGAAGGATTAGCGCTGACCAAAGAGCATGTATACTAAAGTTGGAGTTGTAGTGATAGGTCAGAATATCGAGTGAAATTACTTATCTCAGACTAACATAAAAGAAGAAGAAAGGTCATGTGCAGTTGTATTCCATCTTACTACACAAAACAGAGTTCCGTAGCATAGGCTTTCTCCTATTATGTATTTACTACACAAAATAATTTTTATAACGTTAGGTTTGCTCAAAACTTCGTTGTTAAATAAAATAATAGTTTTTCGTTCCTGGGTGTGTGTGTATTAATTTTTTGTTTGTAGTATGACAAGGTTCCATGTCCTCCGGAATCATATTATAATTATTAGAGAATCCCATGTTGAACTGATGAACAGTTTTTTGTAAATCAAAGTTAACCCCAAGCTATCAGCAGACAAACATTTGTGTAGCTTTGCTCAAAAATTCTAAAACAAACAAGAGGGAACCCTCAATAGCAATGTTAAAGCAAGGAATACAACTGTAAAGAAAGGACATGCACTTCCAGAATATTTGACTGACCTCTATAAGAAGAGCATAGTTCATTTGGCATCATCACAGGCTCTTTGGGTAAAAGAACTTTTGGCAAATTATGCTGACGTCTTTTCGAAAGGAGATCATGACCTCGGCTGCACAAACCTTGTAGAGCACAGAATAAACACAGGCAATCACGATACAATAAAGATCCCTCCAAAGAGAACAGCTCCAGCAAAGCGACAAGAGATAGAGAAGGTCATGGATGGTCTAATTAAGGAAGGGATAGTCGAGAAATCAGATAGTCCCTGGTCAGCTCCCGTTGTATTAGAACAGAAGAAGGATGGGACCCAATGTTGCTGTGTGGACTTCAGGGCTCTTAACAGCATAACCAAAAAAAGACTCATAC
>NW_013666303.1:188055-206658 GCF_000517525.1 Limulus polyphemus
CTTGTGTCGCTAAAATTTCGTCGGAACGAAATTTACGGAAAATTAACTAACGAACGGAGGCGTAACAGTATAATTCACTTCATAGGGAGCTAGCTCTGTCGTTTTCACAGATCACACGCTGATTTTTCCTACCGGTGACGTTAGGTAATATTTTCGTAAAAGTACTAATGTCCGATGTGAATCCACTGAAGTTGAATGATTTGTATAATGTTAGAAATTTTATAAATGTTCCTGGTCAATATATCTGAAGTTCCCGATTAATAAGTTATAGCTTACGAAGTTTATAGCACACCAATTACAGCAACCCAATGATAGATACTGTTTTTTGGCGCGTCGCGTTTGTTATATTTATAGGCGTGTGGAGAGTTTCTCGAAACTTCAATTTACGTAACAATGCTGACGCTAACACTAGTGTATACGCACACGCATATATATTGTTGATTCTTACACTCAAAAATTTTCTACACCTTTAGAGAATAGGCGGGAGTTTTGCAATACATATTTAACAATATAAATTATGTACACTTCTAAATATAAATTTAGTTTAAACAAACATCGATATTTAAAAAATGTATAATAATAAATCCGTCACATCTTAAATACAAGACATTCCTTCCCCAGCATCAGTGAAAACAATGGATCCACCAGATTTATCAACTGTTGTGGTAAAATTTCTATAGCAGCTCTAGGTCTTTATCTCATTGAAAAATCCCAAGCTTAAGAATATTCCATTTTGGAAGCAAAGTGTGTATATTTATTGCCTGTATTAAGAAAATGCAGAACACACCGTGTTTTGTAACTCGTTGTGGTCTAAGCTAATCACATCACAACACTCAAAGTTGAAATTATTTATTAGCTTGAAAATTTTACTTTATTATATATAATGTAATACTTCTGCACTGTGTGGAGATAAATATCTCAAATCCACAGGGACTTGCATTTCTCATCCAAACATCAGGAGTTTTGAAGAATAATTAGTTGACTGTTGCTCAGTTACACTATATGCCAACATAACATGTGGTAACAACTACCACATCAATCAGTTTCATCAGGATTAACAATCTTAACAAGCATATATTTACTTGACAGTCTCGACTGTTCATTCATCCAAGAAATAAGATTGAAGATAATATGGTGAAGTGCACATCTTCACCAGACCAATCATTCGACACAGCTTTGCAAACAACTGGCAATTTAAGCTAGCTCCTTGATTCATGTAGGTCTCTCTTCAAAAGCATAATATTCATTGTTCCACCAACATATCTGCAATGGGGTGTATTAATGTGTCAGTTAATAGATAAGCTTCGACCCACTTTGTGAAAAAAATCGGCAATAACCAGCACGTATCACTTATATTTTGCAGTTTGGGGCAGAGGACCAGCTATACATAGAAACATTTTTTTTCCATTGGGGGAGTATTCCCTGGTACAGCTACTATTTCCTCTGAGCAGCGCACTGAGCACATTTTCTATACTGGCCACAACATCTTTATGCAAATGTAGCAAAAAATGCAGCTTCCACAGATTGACAATAGTTTGTGGTACATCTTTGTGACCTCTAATTTTTGCGTTACGCAAAGTCCAAAGTATTTTATATTTTATATTCTTGGAGCTCTGTGAACCACTACCTGAATCACTTGTTGCTTATCACGATTCAATGTTTCATAACAATGTGCCATCCTGCACGCATAAATGACATACCAGTGCCATGTTTTGTGCAGATCAGCTGTGTTTGGCAGTTAATAATGGGAATAGCCTACCTTGCTGTATGTCAAGTAGTACCAAAGCTAGGTATAGGTAGGTACTTCAGTTGCTCTTCCCCAAGTTCCTAATTGGCTATCCATGGTGTTTATTGAAAGATGAAATTGTCACTTCTGGTGTGGTTCAATGTTACTACTATTGTAATGGCTTTAACCACTGTATGATGCTAGGATATGAATATTGTCATTGGCGTTTATATCCAAGATGAATGAACAAACTCGACGAGGATAATCTAACACTTATACTTTCAGTGACGCGTGCTTCAAGAGCTAGAAGACAATTTCACATTCCAGTGTCCATACAAAGTGCGTGCCAACCTAAGTCAATGCCAACAGTGGTGTGGAAAACGTAAAAACAAAATTGGCTACAAAGTATCGATAACACGATACGAAACCTAGAAACCTACAAAATAACTGTTTGTTAGAAAGTAAAGGGCGTCCTCGACTGCCGCAATTTTCGTAGGATTAGTGGGTATTCCATGTCTATCAACTATATGACCAAGAAACTGCATTTCCATGTGCTTCAGCGTGCACTTTCCTGATTTCAGTTTCAAGTCTACATCCTTGATGCTCTGGAAAAACCATTTTCAGGTTTTCATTTGTGGCTTAAAATATGGGACTAAAGACAAGAACACCATAGACAAAGGTGAAACATTTCTTCCGTTGCAGTCCTTTACATATAAGGTTCACCAACCTCTATAAAGTGGCAAGTACATTACACATATCGAATGCCACGACATGGAATGAATTCATACAGTCCTTGATCGAGTGCTGAAATTAGTATTATGTCTGCTTTCGTCATCCAGTGTGACTTGCCAGTATCCGGAAGATAGATCTAATGTACTGAACTATCAGGCACCCTCCAACGCATCCAGTCATTCACCTACCTGTGTCAAAAGAAAGGCATCGATGAGGATTATGATTTTCACCAGTTTTCAATTGATCACCGCTAGAGATATCTAGACCTTTCTGAATGTTGTATTATTTCATACTTTAACATCAACCCAATTTCAACACTGTCTATATTGTACTTCAAGGAAGCCTGCACAGTGGTTGTTTTTCTCACATAGGCATCATTTGTGCCTCGTTGATAATGTATGATTTTTTTTACCCAGTTGGCCATTTACTCCAATAAAAACATTAAAACTCCATGAGCAGTTCATTGAGTTAATGTGTTTTTTCTGAGTTCATATTGTTTGCACAAAACTCAACTAGGGATTTTAGGTGCTCTAGAAGCTGCAAGTTTGTTTTTGGACATGGTACAGTGACTGTACTTACATACTTACTTACATACTAGCACTGGTACAACACCTGCATTTGGACAGATCACTGTTAGAGCCAGTGTATTCTGCTTTTCAGATTGATTTTCGAATTATACCCTCCTCAGTGCTCAGAAAAATTCTTAAAATAACCTCTTCCTTGGTAGAATATTTCAAACGCCAGATGAGAAAAATATTCAGAATCTAAACAAATTATTCAGCCTTTGGCGATGAAGAGGTCTAACCCAATCAGTTTCCCTAGAACAGGTCTTCTATTATAACAAACTTGTTTCGATTGTCAGCATAACTAACTTGTCTATGTATATTTTTTTCAGTGTCAACAGCTTGATCAGATGGCCTATATAAAATGTCAGTAAGCATCTTTTTTCACATCCTTTCAAGAACCTCAGCCAAAAATGCTCTCTGAATTTTTTTGCACTCTCAATTAACCCTTTTCCTCATACTAGCTTTTACCTCATTTCTAACAAAAAACTATCGTTATCCCTATTTTATCAATATGGCCTCGATATAAAATATAAAGCCTTTATAATAGTATATATATATATAATAATAATAATAAGTAAGGTTTAATAAGTCCTTCTGTGGGACAGCGGTACGTCTACAGACTTACAACACAAGATATCGAGGTTCGATTCCTCGCGGTGTACACAGCAGATAACCAAATCTAGCTTTGTTCTTAAACAAACAGACTCAGTAATAATAATACCACACATGTTAACCGCTACTAAAGTTTATAATTATAGAAACTTATTGAAAATGCTTTTGATTAAAATAATTATATTCTTAAATAACTATTAAAAGCACAAACCTATCACTATTATGATTTTATGTTTAAATGAACGATATTTTTACTTTATTATATACACCTTTTTCGTTATCTCCTACACCTATATCATATTTTTATCACTAGAGTGCAGCACCGCTGTAAAGAATGCGCAATTGTGGGCTGTAAATTATTTTGTGTTCGTAAAACGATTGGACGAGTTTGATGTATAGTTTAATTCCTTGACAATCAGCGATTGTACATTGATAATATTAAGCTTTTTAAATAGTTATGGCACTTTTTTAAAAAATTACAAGTGTGGAAATAATATCAAAATTATTCATAATGTGTTACTAACACTTGTCAATATGGCAGTCAATAGTCAATGCTACCGCCTATCTATCTGTTGCGTATCGAAGTGCTGTGTCAAGGTCAGGGACACCGTTGTAATACCCTCTCTCTCTCTTTTTCGCAGTTAAATTTTGTTATGATTCATCTTAATAGATACTTAAAGTTTGGAACAAACGCTACAAGCCATCTTTTTAAGACTATAATAAAAAAATGAGGTTGTTGTATGAGTGTTCACAACTGTATCTTACATTGTTAAGACTAACATTTGAAATCGTCATTGAACTAATTTAGATTTATGGTTTTTCACAAATATTATATTTTGATTAATTCAGTTAAGTCTAATTATGCAGCTTTTTGTGATTTACAAAGTTAAACTTAAAGTTAATCTTATGATCATGTTACTTAGATACATTTTGTGATTTAATCAATTAATGTAGTGTTTTTATTTCTAATATGTTTCACTTCTGCAAAAAATATTTTATTTGTTACATTGGATCATTGGATTTTACAAAATACAGTTTATATACAGTCTGGCCTAAGGATTGATATTAGGCCTATTCGTATAGATGCATATAAGTATTTTGAACGAATGATATCAAATCACTGGTCTTAAAAAAAGAGTCAAACAGAAGTTGTGTATCATTGTTTTACAAAACTGATGACGTCACGCGTCACAAACCTCATGCGCTCGTTCCTGCAGCTTGATTCTACTTCTCAGCACTCCATTTTATCCTGAAACGCCGGTGTTGGGACAAAGACACCTTGTTTTTGATTGGGAAGTGAAGCGAATTGTCAATTTTCAGCCATATTCCATAAAGAATCATCCTTTGAACACCTGAAACAGTAGTAAGTGCCATTGCATATCTTAGGTATGACTAAATCGTTAAAAAAAATGGCTAATTCATTGAACATTACATATTATTATTGTCCCTTGCGGATGTTTGCCGTGGTAAGGCGTCCTTTTCAGAAAGATCTTAACGATTATGATTTTTATACTTTTGCCAGTTATTTTGAATTTAATCCGATTTTCACTAGCAATAAATTATGCGCTATCAATTCAACAGCAGTTTTGTTTTTCCAAATAGGCATTAAGAAAACTTGAAAGGTGAATGTTCGCGGAAATTTGAGGTTTTGGGACAATCTAGTTCTTATTCACGATTATCCCTACCCAACAACTAGCTTCTCGTTTACTTATACGTTGGCGACATATTTACACGTAGCTAAAAGCGCACCATCGAAACGAAATAGTTTTGCTTTTCTCAACAGATGTATACAAGTGTGATATGCCTATGTAGAATGCAGAGTAAGTATAACAACTGTTCAGCTTCCTTAGCATTGTCAAAACACACTTTGTTTTGAGTGTAAGTTTCATTCACACTTACAACGATAACCAAGAGGTGATTGTGACATTTATTAATGTTGTTAAATGAATAATTAGTTGCAGTAGTTACATTATAAGCGCTGGCTTATGAGAGGGTTGTTTCTGAAAAACAAGTATTATGATGGAGACAAACTTTTTAAAATGAGGTTAGTTGAACTGTAGCATTACTCTTACACTACATGCTTTTAAAACCTGTTAAATACAAAAAGTGGTATCTCTGTATTTGTTTTTTTGTTATAAATTTAAAAAATTCGGTGTAAATTGGATTCTTGTTATTCAGTTTCAACGAAATATGAATAAAAATTTTGAAACTAGTTTTGCACTATTTGTATATTCACTTTAAGCAAAATGCAACAACTTTTCAAAATTGAAACATATCATTAAAATCAACATAATTATGAATAATGTTCATGGTTTAATAAGTCCGTTCTGTTTATTCTTTGCAAGTTTTCTGTCTTAATGCTCTATTAAATTGATAAATATATGGTAAATAAAAGTAGATTGTAAATACCAAATATTAGTATTGGTAAAAAAACAACTATTAAACTAAAACATTTCATTATAAGCAGTGTTTCTGAATGTGTTAAAACATATGGTAACAGATACACAGTTCTTTATTGTTTAGTTCTTTAGCTTTCTATACCAGATAGATGTGGAAAGACAAAAAGACTGTACACTAATTTCTTTAGATTTTACATGGTAATGTGGGTCTCAGAAATTAGTTTTAGCTAAGGGGATACAGGGTTTACTACCTGATCAATGTAGTTTACTTTTTACCTGGTTCAAACTGTTACATTTGATGACTTGGATATGATTCAATTGGATGAAAGTCATTTGAAATTGGCTGATGCAATATGTGATGAACCAGTTTGAGAATTGTTTAAAACCTGATGCCCTGGAAGTACAGTTAGTATATTACCAATCTCAAAATATTAGTTTTTCATATATCATACTATTACCTGAAAATATCACTAAAATAACAATTATATGCCATAATAGATTTGTTCTTTTTTCTCAGATAGATGTAATTGTAACAATTTTTACTTAACATTATAGATTGTTTTATTTTTCTGGTTATTTATGCAAAGTGTTTCATTGTTACTGTTTGGAAAATACTTCTGTAAGTTAACTGCACAGTAAAGCTTTGTTATTGTTCTCTCAAGTCTCTGAGACACAAGTGAGAAAAAGATGATCAACCATTTCATTCTTTATAGATAGATACTCTGTTGGACTTGCATGTATTTTTTCATCAACAACAAAGTGTAACAAAAATTTTCCCAGTGACAAAAACAGTGCCAAATTGGAAAACAAAGAAAAAATACCTTGAATAAAGAATGAACCATAAACAATGTTTTATATGTAGTCTATCACAGTCTGTATGAGCTCCACAGTTATATCTTTAGCCAGGTAATTTCTAATGGTTGTGTTCAAATGAAGCAACAGGATTATGTACAAACCTTCCAAAAGTTACAAAAATAGGATTTTGTGTAAAATGTTTCATATTCATATCTATCCAATCAAGTTAAAGTATATTTATTAAGTAAAAGTATGGAAATTCAGTTTATTTGCATAATCTATATTTTAACAATAAGTACATGTACTTAATAATAAATAAATCTAATTTAGTAATGACCAAGAAAATAGAACTTTCGTAGTTTGATGTGGTTGCAATGCATTTCCATGGATCATTATTGGGAATCTTATATACAATACATAGTAAAGTTACCTGATCTGTATGAGAAACAAAGGCCAGGATTTCAATAAGTGTTACATATGTATAACAGGAATCATACGAGGTATAACCATCTATATACATAATATGGCAATAGACAAATTCAACCCTTCGAGTTCACCCTTTCACACACTAAAGTAACCAAATAAAGAATGATGTTACACTGATGTGAATATAGTCTTCACATCAGTATAACCTTATGAAGAACAATTTAAATAAACAAACAACATCTTCAAGCTAACTGTTCCACCTGTTTACAGTTAATGGAAAAATGATTCTTGATTTGTGTTTTCAGAGCTTGTAATTATTTTCTATAGTTTTCAATTTATGGTTTCTAAACATATCATTTTGCTACTGAAGCAAGTCTCCCATTGACAGCTTATTTACAGTGTAAGCCTTAACAATTTTAAATCAAGTCCCATCTCTGTGATGACAAAAAAAAAGTTATTATTAAAATTTAAAGGAAATAATGATATGTCAAAAAGTTATATTACTAAAAACTTTATACTTTCATTTGTGAAGCTGTTTTATTCCACTTTTTTTAGGAGTGTTACCTATTTTGTAAATCCCTGTAGCTAATACATTTTACTACATTATATGTAGTTTGTTCCTCTTACTACAGAAAAGTTATAAATGTGACAGGCTACTACTATGACTAGAATGATAAAGCCACCTTAGCAGCAATACAAGACTTAAAATGTGACTTTTCTCAGAAGCATTTGAAGAATTAGAAGTTTTAAAAATTGTTAGAGGGTTTGAACAGTTTCTATGAGTGAACTGTGTTTGTTATGAAATGAGAAGGTTGAATATCAGGTGTAACAGGTTTATGACTTGAACTCTAGAAAGAAACAAAGTTGTTTTTTGTTCAAATTTTTTTTGGTTAGTGTTATAAACTTGTGAAATAGGTTGTCTGATGATGTGTTGTGTACAGTAGAATTATTCTAAAGATACTTTGGTTAAGCATATAGATGTGAAAACATGTGGTCATAATTTGTCAGTTACTTGTTGTGTTATAGGAGAAATGACCTTGATGGGTTCAGTTGTCTTCTGTCAGTTCTGCTGCTTATGTGTGTGTGTGTGTCTCTCTCTCTCTCTCTCTCTCTATATATATATATATATATACATATATTGATATAAATATGGTTTTTGTATGTATACGTTATATACCTGTACTTGTAAGGCAGATAATATTCATGGAAACACAAAACAATAACACCTTTATGTGCATCTAAAAGTATTGAGCTGCTGTTCAAGTAGGGTAGACATAATTTTGTGGACACCAAGATCAAAAGCTGTATTTCATTGCTGAAATAAGAAAGGGGAAAAACATATTTGAGGAAAATTTTGAAATCTGATAAAAAAAAAAGTTTAATAAAAATTATAAAAAATACTTTTATTTTTTTTCAGCAATATTAGGAATTTTAAATTATATTCATGATTATTTTTTATAACTAGATACTAATTACTGTTTTGTTTATATCTTAAATTTCAAGGACTATGACTGGGAATTTTTAAGTTTGTAAAAGATAATTATAATTTTATAGTGTTATTGCAGTTGTAGGATAAGAAGACAAATTGCTAGAAACATCTATTTGTCCTTAAAAATATACTTCCCCTCTCCATCTCACAAAATACAAAAAAAAACAACATATAACTTTGCTTTTATTTAACAGTGAACTCAATCAATATGAGCTTTGGTATTTGGGAAAATATCAGTACTGGGTAGAGTAGTATAACGTGGTTGATATATTGTTATGCATTTTTCTTTACTTTCACTCATAACTTTTTAAAATGCAATGCCATTTGCAGCTCAGTTTTGTTGGGAATGGCACATATCCTTTTATGTATTTAGGCTCTTCATATATATTTGTTCATATATTTTCTAGTTTTAAAAACTTAGTCAGTAAGATTTTACACAGCAGCATGTGGAATATTACAGGTACAAACTGATAAAGAGATTATGGCATACACGAAATGTGGCAAGCTTTTAGTAAAATATAGAAGTCTGTTGGACACAGAAAATCAGATGTGCTACAAAAATATTTGTATTCAAGATATGGTTGTAAATTGATAACATCAGTCAAATACATAATATGACTTATCACATTGAATGGCACATTGTAAAAGATCATGACATGCATACTTTTATCCCCACCTGTGCACATAGGGTTAAATATTTTTGTAATTTTTTTTCTTATATATTATTCTTAAGGCTGACAGCAGTCAGGTGTTATGGCCTCCTGCTGTAGACAAAATCAATTAATGTAATGATATTATTTGTTACTCTGTGTGTGTGACTGAGGGTATATGAATCAAAGGATTGTATGTATTTATGTATATAGTTTTGGTTTGAAGTTTAGAGATGCATAGTTTTAAATGTTCATGTGTATGTGCTAGACTTCTGCAGTAAAGACTTTCAGTAACTTACATGGCTCCTTAGAAATATACACTGAATGCTTTTCAAGAAATGAAATTAAATTACTTTTCTGAAGGGCACAGTATAATAAAGTTATTGTCCCAGGCATCAGCTATACGAGTTCTACATCTTCAGTTTCATTTTTCTGACACGGTGATTGTCTTATAGCAT
Organism: Limulus polyphemus; assembly: GCF_000517525.1. Classification (NCBI taxonomy): domain Eukaryota; kingdom Metazoa; phylum Arthropoda; class Merostomata; order Xiphosura; family Limulidae; genus Limulus; species Limulus polyphemus. The sequence goes on from NW_013666303.1 coordinate 197,909, forward strand.
GTTTTACCATCAGCAGTTTTGGAAGCTGGTACTTAACAAGAGTTTAAAAAAACAAAAAAAACAACATTGAAGGACCAAATGATCTGTTGTTACATTAAATTTCTGTCCCTACTGATATTTGAAAAACCTCAATATTTCTCATTTTTTAATATGAATTGTAAGTAGATCTATATTTTCTTCATGTAGCATTTCTAAAAGTTAAACTGGTAGTAAAAATTACTATTTTATTTACATTTAACAGTATAATTCTATTTTCTAGTAGTGTTCAAGAATTGACAAAACAGAAAGTTAGTGGTTTTTACTTGCAAGTTCTAAATTGTCCCACATTGGTTATGCATTGACCTAAAGTATATAATAAAAAAAATGATAATATTTCAAAAGATGAGTCTAGAAGTAAAAAAGAATGTGAAGATGTGCAATTATAATTTCATATTCTTCTCTTCATTGGTCTTTCTAGTATCCATTGATTAAAAAAACAACATATTTTTGGTACATTTAGAAATCTAGAAAGAAAATATATTGTAACTACAACATGTAAAACTACTCTGATATATGGGAGGCTGAAGAAGTTTTTTAAAAATATAACTATAAAGTATTCACAGCATGTAAAATTATCCTGAAATATGACAGTTTGAAGAAGTCATCTAAAAGGAAAGCTTATCAATAACTACATCATGTTAAAGTACTGTGAAACATGACAGGTTGAAGAAGTAATTTAAAAGGAAAGCTGTAAAGCAGTTACAACATGTGAAAAGTACTTAGAAATATGAGCAGTTGAAGAAGTCATCTAGAAAGAAACTTCTAGAGTAACTGTGACATGTAAGAATACCTTGAAATACGAGAGGCTGAAAAAGTCTAGAAAGGAAAATTTTGATTAACAAAAATATTCATAAGTCCTGAAAGATAAGGGGTTCCTTTAAACCTCTGATTCTCTGGGGGCTATTTAGTTGTTTTTTTTTTCTCTATGTGTTTGTTTTATATTGTATCCATAAGCAGATCTCGCATCATTTTGGTACAGTTCATTTGGTTCTTTTCAGAGCAAGAATTGATAATATTATTATTATAAGTATGTTTTTTCAGTGATAATATAATAGTGTAATATAAGTAAATAGTCTTCATACTCTAAAGTAATAGTTGATATATTCTTTCTTTTAATAAATAGAAAATGAAGTTATAATTGCAAAAACATTGCTGGAGTTTTATCCAACCAAACACATTTTACATGCAAAAATGACAGGAATTCAGGTTTAGATACAATTTGGGTTAATTTGAGCCTCCTCCCTGATCTGTTCATGTTAAAGTGAAACTAGTTTTTGTTTTTGCACTTAAACATGTTAAAATGAGTAGTTTTTTTTGGTTTCTTGCTGTACTTATATGATCATTTTTGGGATATATAGAATCTAAAACACTTTAATTTGAAACATTGTTATTAGGAATTATTGATTATTGAACAAGAAATCAAACTTATTACTAGCTAGACTATTATAAGTTGCTCAAAAACATACACCACTGCATTATTGTGAAAAAGTTTGTTTGGTCTCTTATGTGAGTTCTTCAATGCCATAAATGTACATGTACTTTTTTTTTTGAAATACCTGTCTTCAGCCTAAGGACATAGGAATTCAGTATGTCTTACTTGGGCAGAGCTGTACTTTTATATATATATATATATATATATATAGAGAGAGAGAGAGAGAGAGAGTAAAAACCAGTTCCCTGTGTACAGAATGTATTATGCATTCAGCAAATGTAAGCACTCAGTGATTTATAACTAAAGGCAATGCAGTTTTAGGAATTCTCTGTGTTTTGTATGAGTGTGTGTAAATGAACGTGTACTTATAAACACGTCATGTTTGCATGTATAAGTTGTATGTTTATCTATTACATGGTGTTAAATGATAATATTTTTTTCTCTAAGAAAAATTTAATTTTACAGTGAGTTACCTTCTTTACTTTGAAATACTCTTGGTACATCTATTAAAACTTTGAACTTTTTTACTAAAAGATATTTCTCAGGTTTAAAATTGAAGTAGAAAATCCTTCAGGTTAAGAGTGTTTTATCATATATGCATAAAACATTATTCATTCACACTAAAGAGTACATCCATAAACTTTGTGGACTTCTTTGATTTGGCTTGCATGGTGATGTTATGTTTGTGTATTTGCTACTGTTGTAAAATATTTAGGATTTGAATATGACATGTGTTAATTTTGCAGCATTTACTTTTCAGATCTTGGCTACATATGTTTGTATAACTTAAACTATCCACGTGTATTTATTTAAGAAGGGGTTGATGAGTATCAAAGTAATGACTAAGCTTATTATAATTTCTTAACTTTTACTTCTGTTATGTATCAAGTAAAAAGTTTCTTTATTACCGTTATTAAAGATTAATTGTTATGCAAATTTACATTCCTGTAATATTCTACTAGATCTTCCATTATATTCAGTTGCTTGGTTTGCCTTATTGTATGAAAGTTCATCTACTGTTCTCCAAAATCTTTAAAAGTGTTTCTGATGAATACACATATTTTATTCACATCCTGAGAGGTTCTGAATTTTGAATAATTGAAGGTGTAAATAGTTGATTAATTAATGCAGTTGTTAATTAGCTAACAGATCAGACTTATTGTATTTTTAGACTTTTCTGCTTATATAATCAATCTCTGACTTGTATATGATATCAAGAATTCTCACTTAGCACTTACATACAAGCAGCCATATAGGAATGGTTCAGAAGACTAGATTACAAATCACACTATAATGATACATTTCTGTACACAAATAAGAATTAATATATAGTATAAGAAATATGATAGGTGTTGCAACTCTCACCGTTTAGTGTAGAAAATAATGAAGTACTTTGTTCTTGTAAAACATCAATTTAGTACAGAAGTGATATTATTGACCTCACAAATATAGGTTAACAATCTATTTTCCATAAAATTAATTTAGTAACTTAACAGAGTTGAAACCTAAATAGTGTCTCAAAAGTTGGTTGCAATAGGTTGATTTTCTATACACATTCACAGAATATATTGAAAATGCCCAATCTCAAAATTGATACAATACTGAAGACATTTGATGCAGATTACCTCCACATGTTTGTCAATGCTCAATTTCAGCATCTAAAAAATCTGTAAAGAAATAATTAGAGGAATGGCAACTGAGTTTTGGAGCACCCTGTACATGTAGTCATATCAGAGACTATTGACTGATAAAGCATAATTTTGTTGCTAACATCAATGAAGCAATACTTAGGCTGGAATGCTGGTACACCAGTGGTGTTTTAGTGCTTATCTCTTCTTTGATTGTTAATACTAATGCATGTGTAGCCATTGTGCTACTGTACTTTTATAGTTATATCTACTGGAAAAATACATGTACTTTTGTCAGTTAAAAGCACTTATATGAATTTATGAAAGCAGGTATTACATTGTCTTGGTATTGTATTATTTTAATCCCGTATGCATTATTGATTAAGAGTGTAAATAAACACTTTGGTGATACAATGCACATATATCCAAACAATTGATGTGACTTCACATGAATTGGAAAATAAACTATATGTATGTTTGTACTTATTTCCATGTAATGATTAATCTTTCTTTGTAATAAGCTTATAATTTTCTAAACTTTTGTAAGTAAGCTACTTAAACTTTAATATGATTTATTTTGAATTTTTTTATCACGCATCAGAAAACTGATAATTTGAATAAAATTGAGCTAGCTAATATATTAAGTAAAAGTTAATATTTTATTGTACTGTGCTTTCACATGCTTCAGAAATGAAATTACATAAACTTTCATGCCCGAGTTATTTCTTACACAATTTAATTTTACAAAACTTGTAATTTGCTAATATTTTTGTAGCACTTGAACTGGGTAAATTTGGTCATAAAGCTACATAAGTAGTATTTTTGCATGACTGCGTATCTTTTTTTATACAGAAATTTACAGAACTTTGTTTCTATGAACAAAAAATTTTTCTACATATATAATTTTGATACCAAACTCTTCTTTCCAAATGGTAGACATTACTTAATCTGGTTTTCTCTTACTATAGTAATTATAACTCTAGAAATAGGCTTGGCTGTTAAATAATGTAGAAATTAGACTTTGATCACAATTATCAAATCAGACATTTCTATAATAATTAAAAAAAATAGCTGAATTGACAGAGCATCCATATTACATGTAGCAATGCATGTTTTGCTAATGATCAGTGAAATACTTGATATTGCAGTTTCTTTGAACTATAAATTGTACAGAGAATTAAATATATGATAAAAACTCAATTATTAGTTAAAGTTTAGTTTTGTGTAGGATGATGAAAGCATGTTGGCAGATTTATGGAATAAGGATCTCATTGCAAACCTGTATTCTGTGTGTTATAGTATCCACATACACCTACCAGCATAATCATAGTATGTTTTCATGTACATTACTATAATCTGGAAAATCTGTTTGAGCAATTACATATGAAGTAAAAATATATATATATATATATAACTTTTCATTAATGTTCTATTTGTCAGCTAGTACAAGGTGAAAACATTTATAGATGTACTGATGTAAAACCAATTTATAATGAGAAAAGAATGCTAGAAGACTTTTCTGCATTATACATATGTAGCCTTTATTTGAGCCCACTTTGCATTACAGAAATTTTGGGAAATAGTTATCTACTTGTGGACTAATCCAAGGGAGAAAAAAAAAAGAGATTGACAAATTTTTATTTAAAATGTTGGATTTCATTCATATGTATGTTACTTGTAAATGTTTTCTCTATTAAATACCATACCCATGTTCTAGAATTAAAGAATTAAAAGGACAGGCATCATTATTGCTACCAATCAGTCTCTGAAGCTCTATTAAGAATAACGAATAATTTTGAGTAACAGTAATGCTGCCTTTCTTCAGAATCCTTGTACATGTAAAAGTATCTAGTGAAGAGAGAGAAAAAACCATTCACATTACTGCACTCAAATACAAGTAATGTTTCATCATTAAAAACAGATTGTTGTTACTTAAAATCATAAGTTACATAACAGTTAAAACTGAAGGAAACGCTTGATGTATAGCTTAATCCTAATTGAAAGTATTTGTCATCATTTCTGTTCTTATCAAGCATCTGTAATTTGCAATCATAATTACCTGTTTGTTATTTGAAAAAACACTATCAAACTGTTACTAAAATGAAATACTTAAGATTTCAATGTGAATATTTGGTATCTATGGCATAAACTCAATAATAAAAGAATTATGGTATAATAGACAATTTAAAATGTAAGTTAATTGCACATGTGCATAAGAAATTCTAAAAAGCAATTATCTTGATATTCTACCAAGACATTTTTAGGGTATATGGGTAGACCAGGGATAGTCAATAGGTGGAGCTCTGTCTAGAAACAGATCATCAGCACATTTTGAAAAAACTTGGTGCACTGTTCAAAATGTGCTGATGATCTGTGTTTCAGAGTATTAAACTTGGTGCACTAGTTTTGAAGTAAATTAAAAGTTTAGCATTCAAAATTTTTGTATAAAAGAAAGAAAAAAGATTTTATTCAAAATGGAACCCAATTAATTACTAATAAAAAAAATTATGTTTTCTGATAGAGCCAAATAACTACTACAGGATACTGATTTACATTTATCAGGCAAAAATATAACAAAAACCTTGGTAGATACTAAATTACTGTTGGGATGAAGTAAATAGTATGAAGCACAAAAAATAGAAAAATCTTTATATTTAAGTTTATTTAAAGTGTACATCTGAGGTAAACAAATGTTCTTTGTCAAGGTCCTTATTTATTACTTATAGTATATTCAAGGTGTTTCAAAGAATTAGTTCGTTTTGCTTTTTGATGTTAATAAATAAGTATACAGTATTACAAAATGTTTTGTAAATCAAATTCTGTAGATTAGTTTTAAATATTTCATTATGGAACAAATAATAAAATAACAGCAAAAGGTAACATTATGTATGAAAAAAATATCTTTTCTAATATTGCTTTATTGGTTAAGCACGCACACACACACACATATATATATAGGTCAGTAATTAGTTTTGTTACACATTTCATGTATTTACATATACTGGTGATTAAAATGATTAATTATAATACATTAAAGCAATAAAGAGGCAATAATTTCACAGTTTGTTTGTAAAAATTATGAAAAATAATTAATAATATCATAAGATTAGTTTTTTTTAAACGGTGGTAACTATAAAATGGCCATATTGCAGTATTTGTCATAATGATATTAATACTCAATGTCCATGATGGATAACTACTAATGAAGTGAATATAGGTTAAATATTTTGACATAACATGTATATGAGGCAGTGGTTGTTGGACATTATCCATTAAAAATACAGAATTGTTAAACAACTTTCAGAATTGTGAAATAATATACAACTTTGAGTATAGCTGAATCCAAAAATATATTTCCCAGCAAAATATGTTCATATATTTGAAGTTCGTTTTTTAGTTCTTTTGTTTTCCAGAATCTGTGTGTTGTGTAACTTGCAATGTGTGGTGTTAGATGCCTATCCTACCCTTTGAAATATTTATTCTTTAACCTGAATAAACAAATATTTATTTATTGCCTAGATAAAAAGTTATTGCGTCGTTTCGTTTTTGTATTTCATCCGCGTTTTTGATTTACATCAGTTTTCTTCATAGAGCATTTCAGATCTCGATCTTGTGTTGAAACGAACTTTAGATTTATAAACGTACAATATTTGTTTTTTACTTTCTGTGTATGTATATGTTGCTTCGATAATGTTTTATCTGACATTCTGTTCACTGTTTTAAAAAGTACGTTTTTCACCTGTTAAACTCTCTATGTTAACTAATCAATGAATAAGCGGCACATGATAGATAATTATGACGTATATACTGCTCAATAATAAGTTACTATTAGGTAGCAGTGGCCCATAGTTTCTTTTTGTTTTAACATTCCCTTGAGTGCGAACCACTTGAGTGAGTGTGTTGATTTTGTTTTAACATTTCCTTGAGTGCGAACCACTTGAGTGAGTGTGTTGATTTTGTTTTACAAACTTTTTAATAGCTTTTAATCGAGTGTACAAGAAAATTTTAGGTGTGGAAATGCTTTATTATTTTATAGTGTTATCTGAAATATCTACATGTAGAGTATATAATTGGTGCGAGTAATTTATCACACATTATACATTTCTTTGTCAGTTCCGTGAAAATGTGAAGCCTCTCATGTTCGCATAAACCAATATTCCATAACACCACAAAAAGATAACAGCATAAAAAGGAGAAAAAAATGTTCTTATTTTCAGCATTAAGAACGTAGCTTCAGTGATGTACATGTAAATGTAAAAATAGATATTACCAATCCCTAATTGTGCACTTGGAGACATTTTTAACCTCAACTATTTTTGGCAAAGCTGTTAAAAGAAGTTTTGTATATGATCAGTGCGTGTTATCACAGCCATCACAAAGTTTGTGTGTTTAAACAGGTCTTTTAAGAGATGTTTAACTATTTTGCGTGATTTTATGAAATAAGATTATTAAAAACAAAAGGCACTTGATTACAACTTGCTATCCGGATCTTCTGTCGATATATAACAAACACTTATTTTTTCACGATATTGCCCTTCCCATTGGAACAATATTGTAGCAGAGAAGCATTGTTGCTTCCAGGCTAACAAACCTGCACCTATCGTAATGACCCTCACGCAAAAAGTACTGCCCACTGAACTATGCAATTATGCAAATTGAACGAACAACAGACATGACAGTCGTGAGAAAAGAATATTTATGATGCTTAAGCTGGAGTGAACACAGGTTCACAATTAACTTTATGAATATAAATATGTAGTAAGAAAATATTCTGCCCAAATTTGTGTATCAATAAGGTGCCTTTGAAATTGTTGAAATATAATTTATATAAAAAGAAATTAACAGATAAATCATTTATACGGTGGAGAACATGTATGTGTAAAAAGTATGAACATCTAATGCAGGTTAAGTGGAGGGTTCGACGTACCAGGACAAAAAAAAACGCGCTATGCATGTATGAAAGATAATTTTACAGCAAGCGATATCTGGGCACGAATACTTCAGTTGTAATAACTTATTCTTAGTTTGTGTTTGAAAAGTCTAAGCCCAGAATGTTGTTTAAAGGGCTAAATACTTTGTACTTACGTATGTGTAGAAAGAAGGCACATAATAAGTTATTGAAATATGTATACTACCTGCGTACTTTAATGTAAATAAAATTATTCCGTCTGGGGTTGTTCACCGTAATGTTCAACGCATCTTTTAAGAACTATTGACCATGTACGCGTTCGACGTCAGCTAACCGTGACGGTTCTCAACGGCGGCAGATAATTATACATATAAACTCTGAAACTGTGGGGCCCTATATACCCTTCGGCGAAATATTTAACAGAAAGTTGATAGACAACTGAAGGAAAATCCTGTATACAATAAAAACAGCATATTCAAAAGATTGGGTTATATGAAAATGTGATGTATTTTATTCCAAGGTTTGTACTAAACGGATATCTTTTGGGTGAGACTTGTATAGATTTTTTTTAAGTACGTTACAACTGGTTTTGTATTTGTACTTTTTTGTGAAGTTAGAAGAAAAACACAGAAAAATGGGTATGTAGAATGTTTCAGTGACAAATGTTTAAAATGTCGAAGGCCTGGAATGACCTGGTGGTTAAGGCATTCGATTCGCAAACTTGGGGTTGCGGGTTCGAATC
>NW_013666303.1:207658-222577 GCF_000517525.1 Limulus polyphemus
GGGTGGCGTTGACTATCTCCCTTCCCTCTAGTCTGTCACTGCTAAACTAGGGACGGGTAGTGCAGATATCCCTCGTGTAGCTTTACGCGGTATTCAAACCAAACCAAAAGTAATTTAATTTGCTTATTATGAAGGGTATATTTTATGAAAGGAAGGAAGGAAAATATTTATTTGAACCAATACATAAAAAGTTGGGAATTCTTGCTAAGAAATAACCCCATTGTTCGTGAATCTTCATTGTTTTTTAAGTTAAGAATTAGAATCAGAAACATTTGTTCCTAATGATGAGAACCTTCCTATCAAGTTTCACACTGTATATCAATGAAAATAAAACAAATAGCATGCTAACACCTAGTGCTTCTTAATCACTGTTAGGTAGTTTAAACTCCCTAAAATACGAGTCTCGTTTGTTTTGGTTGCTGATTAATTCACTACTGCAAGATGGCTCAAGTGCCATCTCACAGCAAAGTGTTCATATAATGACATCATAGTTGTATTGGTAGTATTTATATTTTAATACCTTAATACAACTTTTTTAATATTCAAATTAAAATTTTAGAACTGCACGTTTTGTTAGATTAATGCGTAGTGAATTGATTTTTATACTAAATCCATCAGTCACTTTTTTTACCGTTTCATAATCAACCAGGCGTTGCGACAATCAATGTAAGTGTATCACAGAATGTTATTACATGCATGTATGTATAGTATTCTATCTGTATCTAATATATGTATGTATCTACCTATCTAAGAAATACGTCGTTATTTGTTTATGACCAAATATTTATTATATTAACAAAAATAAGTAACAAATAATTCTCACGTATAGTTTAAACGTATTGATTAGAAGACCAGTTTTAAAGACGCATAGAAACTGGTTTTAGGTTATTAGTTTTGTAACTACACATTGGTATTGCCTTTTGTTTCTTTTTGATGCTGTTTTTAAGTGTTATGTGTTTAAGAATTTTGCTACTTTAACATGTTTATCAAGAACTTCAGTAATAGAAACATACTTGAATTAGCCATATAAATAAATCGGAAAAAAGAGTGATTTTGATGTCAATTTTTATCAAGTTCATAAGCTAACAACTCAATATGAACGTTCTGAAAAGTTCAACTGAATACATCTACAACCATCTGATCGATTGAATTGGGGCTGCGTATAATGTTTTACAGCTGCTTGTGGTTGTTAATTTTTTGACATGGAGAGTCTCCTGCACAAATATAACTCTTCAGTACGTTTTTTTTTTTTACCCGATGTCGCTGCTAGATGGAAATGTACGTCAGAACGTGCATTATACAGGACAGCCAAAAGTAATTTGTTACTTTATTTTTTCATTTAACTGCCTGATTAATCCTATGTATATATATATCAAAGATCGACACAACATAACTTAGAAGGACGTACTAAACACACACACAATATTGTTTGTTATAAACTACTTGGTATTGAATCAAGTCTTCTTTCATAGCTTCTTTATACACACACTTTAGTTTCCATATAATAAAAAAATATTTGTTCTAAATAGTGATAGACATAGGAAGTGTGGCCCATGGCCTTTTTGAATTTCACGAGATTACACATTACTGAAGCAAAATCAACTACTTGCTGCATTTGTCCCATTAAACATTACACGAATATCAGAAGCAGTAAAAAATGATGTATATGTATAAAATCAGTGGAATACTCTCATTCTCTTACCAGTAAAATATATACCAAATATACAATGTTCGTGTGGTTTCCGAGAATGAATCGGTTTTCAGACTTAAGAGTACGTGTGTTTAGATCAGGTACATGATGCCAAACGTGTTCGAAATTTTTAGAAATATTAGTTGCACAAAATATGCTCTTCGTGTGTTTCTGAATTAGTCCAATTATGTAACAATTACGTCTTTCTTTACCTCGCAAATACGTAATTATGCATAATATATACGTGTTTCAAATCAGATAACCAGTTGCATAAACACTGTATATATTAGCAACCTGAGAATAAGCATTCCGCGATATACTTCTACATGTATAAAATGAACACACGCACAAATTATAGGTGTGATGCATTAATAAATAATATTTTATGTTAGGATGGAAAACATGATAGTGTGCAAGTTTTCTGTTAAGTGAACAGTATATGTGCATTATATACAAGTGATGAAATGTAATTAAGACCCTCTCTTTATACCCACACTATACATGTATATAATACATTTATAACCAGTACATGTTTATGGCGAAAAAACAGTGTTATAAAACGTAGCGTATAGTACTAGTAAATCTTTACTTAAGTATGTGATATTGACACACTTTTACTAATTCAAAGTACGTTTGTTGTTCCAAATAACACAATACACACACTTATTATTTTGTGTGAAATCACTATATTCATAATGTGCAAAATTTGTTGTTAATAATAATTAGCTAAAGTTAATGGTATATAAGAGACAGCCAACTGTGTATTTAAGTTTTACACGCAAAGTTTCACGTATGTGTTAAGGAAGAAACATTTTTGTAACTATATACAGGTGTATTTGTGTTAGTTAATATGTAATAAATACAACTGCACTTAAGAGATGCTGCCTGTGTTGCCATGGTACAGCCAACACCACCTAGAAATGGGGGGGTGAAATGGTGGTACTGGTACAACGTGTGATAATATACGCAACAAGTTAAAGCAGCTCCAATAAAACGAATAATGTGAATGCTGAAAAGGGGGGAAATTTCGAAATGCAAAACACCGCCGAGTCATCGATCGTTAGTAACGTTAAATGTTTAGCTGTTTTAGAACATATACTGCACCCTTAACGACAGGAAACAAAACCACTTCGTTACTTATGTTGGTTTTGAATACGAGTTACAAGTTAAAGCAACGCAAAATAAGAACAAGGTCGATAATTATCTACAAAACAGTTTCATTTAACAATTTTTAATACAACTATATTGTAAATTGTGATCAATTAATGTTACTGCAGTACCTTCGTAATGAAATGCTAAAAACAAAAGCACAACTTCGGTCAGAATCTAGTATGTTGTACGGAAAATGTTGACCAGATATTTCGGATCTTAAGAAAACATAATACTGTGACTGAAAGTGCAATGTTTTTAAATCCATGTAGAGTTTGCCTGATTATTTGAAGAATATATATTTGTCTCTAACTAAATAGAACTTTAGTGGGGAAGGGGTTTTGTAACGTCTTGGAGGTTTTAATAGCGATTCTATTAACACGATTTTTTTGAAATAACCACCTCTGTTTTTTTCAGATGAGGCTTGGTAATTTCAAGAGGGGGGTGATCTATCTCTCTACTACGTAAGTATTTGATTGTAGCGTTATAAGACACCATATAGTACATTAGTATGTTTTTAAGTCACGTAGAGCTTTCTTGTGTGTGTTACTGGTTATCTTTTAAATGAGAAGTTCGCAAAACTTTAGCCTTGATCTCAGATGATACTCTTGAATTCACATTGCTTTGTTAAATTGAATTTATATACCTCAAGTAACCCAAAAGTATCTGGTGAACATTTCTATAAAAAAGTTTAGCTATATATATATAAATGAGCCCATATAATTTATATGGTAGGAACGTTTAAATGATGGTATGAAGTTTATGTATGGGAATCGAATCGTCTCAACAAACATGCTCGCCCTTTCATCTGTGGTGGCGTTATAATGTGACAGTCAGTCTCATTATTCGTTGGTAAAATAGTAGCTCAATAGTTGGCGGTTGGTGGTGTACTGCTTTCTCTCTCGTCCATCACTTTAAAATTAGGGCCGGCCAACTCAGATGGTTCTAGAGGAGCTGACGTGGGCGTCCGCAAAGGGGCACTTGCCCCCCCCCCCCTGGAAAATAAGAAACATAATTCTTTCTTTATTCATTTAGCTTATGTATATGAATTTACAAGTTTGTTATTCATTTCACAATTTCACACTACTTTGCCATCCTCCATCCCTGGAAAAAGTTCTGGTAGATGTGCGCAAAATTCGACAAACGAACAAAGTCTGTGTTTATTTTATTCCGACAAAGTATATTGCCGTTAACAGGGGAGAGGTGGGGACTTGGTTATGTATCTGTTTTAACTTTTCTGCCAATGCGTTGGCAGGAGATTGAAAAGTGCTCTGCAGATCAACTCATCATGTTTTCACTTGAAAAACTGCGATCTCATTCTCTTCTCTAAAGGTTGAAGTAAGACCTTGAGTAGTGATCAAGAAGAGTTATAATATCATGTTGCCCTCTTCACTCGGAGTTGATCTATGTGAACTCTTTTTTTTTTTACTCAAATAAAATTGTGTTTCTGTACCTTGTCTTCTTTTACAAATACATATTTTATTCGAAATTAGTATCATTAGTACATGTTCCAGAGGGAAAAGAATGCATATGTAATTTCACATTGTTAAAAATGTATCGGTCTATAAAACATGATGCAGTGCAATGTCTAGTTTATTTTATTTCCACCTTATATGTAAGCTAATATACCGGTTTATTCAAGTATACATTGTGACTGTTATAGTCTGTTTAACTGAGACGTTAGAATAACTTCTAAGCGGTTGGGATCAATATTTCGTAATGAACATCCAACGAAGGAAATGTGTAGACTAGTCATACTGTAACTTCTCAGAAAATTCTACATTTTCTGTTCCTTTCCTGCGATATTGTAATGCTTCTTAGAGATTGACCCAGCTTGCGTCATCTGTATGTCCTTTATGCTGGACAATATCAACTTTCCTTTTCACATACTAGAGGGCGACACCAGTCATTTCCAAGTTCTATTGATAATGCATGTTGTACTCAATTTTCTGTTCAATTAGATTTTATGTATAGATAACGTCTATACCATGTTACAGGGTGTTCTCTGACAGTTGTAATGATATAAAATGGAACTGTAAAACATGTTTTAATTCTACTGTTATATTTTTAAATTTCTAACTATTGTAATTTGTACGAAAGGATAAAGCAAAATTTCACATTTAATAATAAAAAGAAGAGGTATTCACTTTTAAAACAAGCTTAGTGACAATTGCGTATTTCTGCTAAGAAATTAATTTCTTTGTAAATGATGAAAATTCTGGAATTTAATTTCCGCGAAATATTAGTAATAGCTAAATCTCATTAATGATGTTAAAATAATTAATCTTAACTTCCGATCAGAGCAAGATATCTATTAAGAGTGAAACTAAATATTGATAATGACTAAAGCTAGTTAAATACCCTTTCCTTAAAATCTTATTGATGAATATTATAAATGCATTGTTCCATCAACTGAGTATTCTTTAAGTAACGTTATTTTCGGGCGTAATCCCAAAAATATGTCACTAAGCTTAACCAGCGTAGGAGATTTAGGTTAGTCGTAAACACACGTACTAAGTTAACAATGCAAAACAATCTTTATACTTAGATAATAATAATAATAATGAAATTAGAAAGTAATAAAACTAAATATTAAACATTTAGGCCATTATTATTAATGAAAGTAACTAGACAGTGCCAAGTGTGTATATTTAACAGCCATCCACAGAGAAAACCTGTCACCCTCGTTTTCTGTTGCTCCCAAGTAGCTCAGCGGCATGTCCACGTACTTATAACGCACCAATTTGGGTTTCGATACCTGTGGTGGGCCTATTGTGGTAGCCTATTGTGTAGCTTTGTGTTTAACTACAAAAAGATCGTTTGCTCTTCTAAAATAAATATATATATATGTTAGTAAGTCTGTTTAGTATTTTTCATACACAAGTCTTACTGTGCACGCTTGATTTTTGTTGTTAACTTACATCACATTATTCCGATTTTTGTATAAAAATAGTTTTTGTTTGAGCAATTTATATTCACTAGTGTTTTTATACTATTTGTGTTATCGGTCAAAGGAAAATTCAAATAACAATATAAATATACTTATTTATCATAAATATGACGTAAGCAACAAAAGTATAAACAATTTAAGTACTATACACCAACAAATGTATCAGACCACACACAAATATACTTATCTATCATAAATAAGATGTAACAAAAGTATAAACAATTTAATTACTATACACCAATAAATGTATCAGACCACACACAAATATACTTATCTATCATAAATAAGATGTAAGCAACAAAAGTGTAAACAATTTAAGTACTATACACCAATAAATTTATCAGACCACACACAAATATACTTATCTATCATAAATAAGATGTAAGCAACAAAAGTGTAAACAATTTAAGTACTATTCACCAATAAATTTACTCAGAACACACATAAATGTAAATATCGAAGTTCATTATTTGTTTTACCTGGATTTGAGAACCCACTGGAGTATATTGTTCCTCATGAGCTCCTACTGAGTAGTGCAGTATATTGTTCCTCATGAGCTCCTACCGAGTAGTGGAGTAAATTGTTCCTCATCCACACTTTTTTTTGCATTATGGTACTTTAAGAAAATGTAACTAACAACACACGATCAATTCTTTGGACACTTTTTACCAACAAATTGTGGGATTTTCCGTCACATTATAACTTCCTCATGGCTGAAAGGATGAGCACGTCACGGGTTTCGATCCCACGACCCGCAGTTTGCGTGTCGAGCGCCTTAACCACCAGTTACACGAGTAAAATTCCACTTTTTGGTTGCTCGTCCCCAGTTGAACTTAATCGCTAACATAGGCGTAAATAGCTCCTAAATTTCGGCACTTTTTCTGCTATATAAAAGCCTGTCAAGAAGGAAGTGTCCAGGACCAGATCAGTCATGGTGTTATGTTTGTGACACCACATCATCCACATCATTATGAAGTCAAGTTAGGTAGGATCCGAGTAGGGAAGCCGGGAAAACTCCTGTGAAAAATAAGTAAAAAATTAGCGCAAGTCTATGCTGGGGAATTATTACAAAAAAATCGTTGTTAAAACAGACTGAATACACCATTTATCTGTAGGGAAGAGGACTATTTTTCCTCAGAAAAAGAACAGCTATGTATGCAATCACACGGTCATCGTATGTTTTAATCTTTTATCGAAAGGCACCAGTATGTAACATGTTTACACTCTTTAGGTAAAGTAGGTGTTGCTCATGATAGGCTTTGGTTTCCCGTCATTTTTTGACGGACTTTTATACTAGTATATATATATATATATATATATATTTAACTACAGTCTGTGAATCAAGTTTTCTAAGTGGTATCATTGACAAGCGAAAATCAAGTTGAAAGCGAAAATTTATAGTGGATGAAAATGGAAACAGTTTTTCGCCACTGTTTTTTTTATTTTATTATTATTATTATTATGATACTACTCTCGTAAATGATTAAATACGTTTTTATTTCTTTTTACGATGGAATTTATATAAGAACTTTCATTTATATTCAGATCACATTATTGCATTGGGTACAACGACAGTAAAGTTTCATATGAAAACAATTTTTTGCGAACTAATAGTTTTTTTTTACTCGTATTGTAACTGTTGTGAGTGGCTACTTTTTGTGCGTGTCTCAGATACACAAACTTCAGGAAATTTGACCTACTTTGCCCATCGCTACTTAATATGTTGTTGGAAACGTAAATAACATTTAGGAGTGTTTACTATACAAGAAATGGCGTTACTTTGTTTTTTTACCTGTGGGACGAATGGTAGAATGGGAAGGTTGAATATTTCAAATAAATACTGTATACATGACATTTACGATCTAGTGCGCGGTGGGTACGTAATGATAATGATGATTGCGTTTATGTCCTATATCCAATTACATTGTAACCCGACACTGAATAAACGTATTACATCACCCTTGACAAATCATTCAATATCAAACCTAAATAACTGTGGAATCTAAAAACCCTGATTTTTTTTAAACATTTCTCTTAGGAACATTCACATATCATCTGCTTCTTCAGAAAAACCACCGTTGGGCTCTGATGTTCTAGTGAATTTTCAGCAACATACACAGTGGGTGGGGGAGGGGGATATATCACCGCCAAATTTAATGTGCTACAATTGACTTTTAGCCTGTAAATGAACTAATTTTGAACGAGATGCTGGGTATTTATACAGAATAAATATCTTTAACAAATAGTGGTACCCTGTTGTTTGCAGAATAATTAAAGAAGCCATATCAGTTTGAGTGAACAAGAAACTGTGTCTGAAAGTGTTTAAGAACAAGTAATGGAGTTAAGGTGAGCAATAATTTCTTTTCTGAGCTAACCAAAAGTTTTCAAGGAATTGCGTTATTCTTTCTCGACTTATGATCTTGCAAATTTACAAAATACCAAGCGAAGATAAAAAAACAATAACTTTTTTCTTTGATATTACTGAAAAATAGTCTGATCTCGAAAGCATGCGATTTATTAACTTGAATTTTACGAATCTATTGTATTTTAAACCGTATACGAAAATCTTACCCAGAGCAATAAATATTGCATTGTCCTTTAAAATGTTCGTTTTATATGCATTTTTATTGACCTGTCAAAAATTACCATAGAAACCAATGTACTCATTGCTTTGTGGTGTCGATGTTTGTTTTATGTTTTTCGTAAGATTTTAGACCACTTCATTACGCAAAAAAAAAAAATTGTTAGATAATGTTTTTCTAAATTTCCAAAGAAAATAACTTTTTTTTGAATATTTTGCTGTACTTAATAATTTCATAACATATGCTTCTGGGATGAAATTATAGGTTTGAAAACTAAATAGATACCTTGTCTATTTGTAATAAATGTTATTTTCTAGCACACTATCAGCACAAGATTTAAAAACTTATTTCCTTTTGCTTGCTGCAGATTACACTTTGTACCACTGAACAAAAAAAACCCACAGTATTTGGATATTTACGAGCTTTCGGGTTCATTGGTATTAAAAGTTTTTATATCAAAGAGCGGCTTCTTTCCCACCCATCACTCTTTTAGGGTTTACATCCTAACCGACACAGTTTTCATAAACGAAAATATGTAAGCTTTATCAGCTATTTTTAACCGACCAAACTTTCATAAATGTTTCAGAGAATATATGTGTCTGACTTCTCTAGCACCAACAGTTTGCCCATTTCAGTATGCTTCTGTTTATAGCTTTTTGTTTCCTGGAAATTTTTTTCTGATGTGACATGTTATACTGCATTAGTATAAAGTATATTTCAGCATAACTAGTAAGAGATAACGCGTTTCTTTAATGTTCGTATAGTTATATTGTGTTTCTTTTTAACATAGTGATACTCACCGAATCATAATCTTCAGCTATCCATTGCAGCTTTTATAGATTATGAGAGAACCGTGAGGTTTTTTTTATGATGTTTGTAAATTTTGGGCTAAAAAAATCAAAATTGCTCATTGAGTAAGAACAACAACGACATAAAAAGAATAAATACTGTGATGATTTTCAAACAGTCGAAGACTAAGAATAAATATTTGTGCCGGGTTGTGGTTGTCTCAAAACGACCACAAACAGAAGTAGTATGGTAATTACCGCGGTTTGAGGTCGAACCCGTGACTTCTAGGTCAGATGAGTGTTTTCCCAACTGAACGGAAGTGTCAACCTTTTGGCAATTACTAGTAAGGCACTTTTTGTCACATTATTCCCCTCTCCCAATCAAGGTTGGGTGAATTCCACGGTCCCCCGAACCATATATGTTAGATAACTTAACAAACTACATACTAAATTACATGTTAATAAAACATCATTAAAACCTACCTGCTCTGTGCTTCTAAGTTTTACGTAGTTAATGTTCATATCATGTAATTCTGTAGCCATTTTCATTTCGGTTTTTGGACGGTGATGAAATGATCACAGTGCATTGTGCCAGTTATGCCTGGACGTGTGGTAATTAACATTATGTTGCCACTTCCATTCCATAAGTATGCAACCTTTCCACGAACCACCTGGACCACAGATTGAAAACTGCTGTTCTTATCTGTCATTTCAAAAGTAGGGATGGTTAGCGTAATATATGCCCTTGTATAACCTTGTTTGAATATCTGAAACAAACGAAACCAATTCTCACAACTGCATATATTTTTATGACTTTACATGTAAGAACTAACTACAATTATATGAAACAACAGTTTTCTATGAAAGCCTTCAACGTATTTGATACACGTTGTATAAAACAGCGCACATCGTATTGTCGGTATTATGTATAAAACAAAATGATAATAATGAGAAACACCTTTCGAATTTGTCCCCCGGTGGGACAGCAGTTAATCTACGGGCTTCATCGTTAAGATCCGGGGTTCAATTCTCTGTGGTGGACACAACAAATAGCCCAGTGTATCTTTACTCTCAAACACACACACATACCTTTCGAATTTTATAAAATGTCTCTATAATTCTGGACTGGAATAACATATAAATAAATATTTATTAGTTAAATACTTATAATGATCAAACGGTTAGCATTCGAACAGTTATATTTTAAAAATAATAATTAAATCTAGGGGAACTTGAGTAAGAAAAGTATAATATTCATAATTCCTAAAAATAGTTTTAAAATCAGATATCTGCTGCATACTTTTAGGAAACTTTTTATCATGTGTTGTAATTTCCTTTTTTTTTAGGGGGTAGGGTGAATAGTTCATTTTTTATATCCAAAATATGGTTACCTCATGTTTATCTGACGTTAGTTTTTCTTGTAAACATTAAGCTCAGAAAATCGTGATAAAATATTACAACATGATCAAACAAAGAATTATTGAGAGTATCAGTAAGTGAGAAAGACCTGCAGTATGTGTGTGCATTGTTGACAGTATCAGTAAGTGAGAAAGACCTGTAGTATGTGTGTGTATTGTTGACAGTATCAGTAAGTGAGAAAGACCTGCAGTATGTGTTTGTATTGCTGACAGTATCGGTAGGTGAGAAAGACCCGTAGTATGTGTGTGTGTATTGTATGTCTGAGTTGATATATCGAGGGAAAAACACGTCTCCTATACAGTAAAACTAAGTGAATTTAGATGGGTAAAGACAACTTTCGTATGTGAATATTCAATTGTTCATTGGTATATTTGATTTTAAAGTATACGTGGTAGTAAAAATTTCTAAAACTTTGACGTATCCTCGATTCTCGTTCTGTAACGTTCGTTTATTTTACTGTATACATGACAAGAAGTTTAAACTTTCTGAAAGATGATGACATTTATAAAGTATTGTTGGAACTTACAAGCGGCACCACCACGTAACGCCAGCGTTATTAAGTCTTTTTCCTATTCTATTTTTGCTTTCGTCGAAGCTACTTCGTTCAAGGGCAGTCAATCATATGTGAAGTGGGCGTTCTTTGTGCGGTTTTAGATAAATTGTTTTAGTGTGTGTCTGTATTTGGTATCGTATAAGCTAGAAATATGACGGTTCCATTTTTAAGGAGTCTAAAATTTTGGGAAACGAATTGTTCCATATAGCCTATACCGGAAACAGCGAATTCCTTTAGCATAGTTGCCAAATGCATGCAGTATATGAGCAAAAAAAAACTTCTGTTAAGTGTTGGGCTCTCAGAAACTTTTTATTCTAACTTACACAGTAGTGTTATTTAATGGAACTGCTATGCTGGGAATAAATATATATATATATATATTTCAGTTTGTGCCATTTTTTTATTTTCCAGCGTAGTTAGTATAGTGATTGAGTAGGTTATGTGTTATTGACCAAGCAGTTGCTGTTGACTTGATTAAAACCTAGTTTTTTTCTTCTGTTTGTGTCATTATTATACACATGCGTACAGGTTTTACTGTTCTTTTTTTTTTTACGAAGTTTATTAGTTCGCTATAAAAATCGCTGTGCTGGATACTTGAAGAAACATAATTTTGATACTGCAGGACACCAATGAGAACAAACAAAAACCCATAAAACTTGCATAATAAGCAAGAAAGTGTTATAAGTCATAGTTTATGTGCCATGTTATTATCCGCAATGTAGGCTACAGTTAGCATTAACTTTTGATCAAAGCAAGCTAATACGTAAATCAGAACGAAAACTTAGCCCAGTGATAAACATAGCTAATTTAGTTTACTATTGTACACAGAACTAATAAAAACAAATTGAAACTTTCATAGAATATTCCCCGGACTTTAAACTGTGGGTGCGTTATAAAAGTGACAGTTATTCCCTTGGCGTGGATGGTGGTTGTTAGGTTGCTGTTGACTGACTACCTTTCCTCTGGTCATTCCATTAAAATTAGGGACGGCAGAAGCAAGCCTAAGTATCATTGTCGTAAATACAAATACTTAATTCTGATTTATAAATGACTCATAAAATTGATGAAAATCGTACTTCATCAACATAATTTAATTCACATCATAACAGCTGCTGTTTATGCAGTTTGATAATATAAACAGCTTCTCAACCACTACAGTGTCTGGCATATCTCAGCTGGCCTGATGAGACTTAGTATTGGGCGAAATGTCATAACTTCACAATAGCCAAGAAAAGTGCTATGAAAGTTGTTGAAACAAGTTACCTGAATGGCTGGTACAGCTGTATTTTATTTTATTTTTCAGATTACCGGGTTAGTCTTGCTGTTGTATTTAGAAATATCTCGGGACATAAGTAAATATTTAAATTTGATAACGAGGAAACCACTTTTTTAGGAAATAAAAGTTTGGAGACGACTTGAATGGGTAATGAAGAAAACTTTATAAAACGTTTTACATTTATAATAAAGTTATCATCATTACAGATTCTCCAAACATGTAAATGTGTTCCCACATTATTCAAGTTATTCACAGTAGGGTATTATATTTATTGATTTTCTACTGTGTAAAAAAAAACAACACAAATAAAATTAAAAACTTAGAAGGACGAGTTAGTTCTTATATTGGTTAGATTTTTATATAAAACTTTAAAATATTGTAAAAGCTAACAGAAGGTTCTGTTACATGAGCAAGCGACTACTTTAATCCGTATGCCAAGCCCTCCGATGGCTTAGCAGTAAGTCTGAAAGCTTATATTTCCAAAAGTCGGGTTTCGATACCAGCGGTGGACAGAGCCCAGATAGCCCATTGTGTAACTTTGTGCCAAACAACAAATAAACCGTATGTTGAGGGCATGGTTCTGTAATTTGTTCTTGCTAGAATAGTGAAGCATTTGGTAAGTATTGGCACTTGAGATTTTCTGTGATTTATGTTCATAATAACATAAAATATGTAAGGGCAACAGTTTTTGTACACAGTGGGCTAATTGCGCTGTGCCAGCCACAGAAACCGATCCTCCAGTAAAAGCCTTCAAGCTTACTGCTGAGCCGCCGGGGTCCTTCAAAAGTAACGAAGATAAATTATGCCAAAATGAAATCAACTGCCCATAGCAAAACAAAGTAAGAAACGTATAAAGGATAAGCTGGGTTAAAGTTAATGTAAAACAAAAATTACAAAAGCTTAATGTAAGCAGTTATGATTCAGTTTTCTATCTACCATAAGTAACCTATATTTCACTAATTTTTATTTTTCTGGCCACTGAGTTTCCATGAATAATTTTCAGGATTCGCTTATGTTGCTTTATTTGTCTGTAAACTTGTATTTATGACAAGCTTAAAAATCGCATCGTTGGAAGTGATTCAAACCTACCCGTTTAGGAGGTCGTCCACAATAGTTTCTTCCGAAACCCATTTTTTATCAAGTTAAGTCAAGTTACTGGGCTATAAACTTGGTGCATTTCGTTGTCTTTCCTTGGGTCAAGTTACTGGGCTATAAACTTCGTGGATTTTGTTGTCTTTCCTTAGGTCAAGTTACTGGGCTATAAACTTGGTGGATTTCGTTGTCTTTCCTTAGGTCAAGTTACTGGGCTATAAACTTGGTGGATTTCGTTGTCTTTCCTTGGGTCAAGTTACTGGGCTATAAACTTGGTGGATTTCCTTGGGATTACAATGAGGCTACAAGACATGATTCAGTTTGCTTACTTTGGTTCTCTGCCAGACGAACTTTGTTTATTGATATTTGTTGTTCAAATTGTTCTGATTAAAAATACGAGATACGTGAAATCGAACCATACTTAAACAATAATAAATAATTCTGAAGTTATTTTAATATTATAATTCTATGTTATTACAGTCACAAACATTGACACGGAATCGAAAGCTGGTGCCGAACATGCTCGGCCTTTCAGCTGTGGGACATTATACTGTGACGGTCAATCTCACTTTTCGTTGGTAAAAGAGTAGCCTAAGAGTTGTACGAACAAACAGACAAATATTGAATGAATATTCGTAACAATAAATTAACAATATACAATTTACAAAACCTTTCGCAATATTCATGCCCGAAGCTGGTCCGTAGACTTATTACTATTGTATACGTTTTAAATTATTATTTTTAGCGATATTGTTTAATGAAACGGGGACTCAGCTTTCATGCATACAGACGCTAATTTGCAAAACAGGCCAAACTTCATTGTTCGTAACAGTCTGTATATGTTGTGAAACCATAATATACAATTGGTCTCTGCTTTTGGAACTCAGGTTAACATGTACACACCAATATGCGTTTATTTATTAATACCCTAAATATTTGGATTATATCAATTGATAATTACGTGTAGTGTTAGGTAAATAAAGTAAAAATGTTTCGATAGATACACAGTAAGTAAAAAATGTATGTTAGTGCTACGGCTTTCCAGAAAATAACTAAATTAAATCTGATTAGTAACTTAATTCGTGCGGTTGTTGATATAATGCATTATGTATGAAACATTTTTTTTTTTCATTTTGCATGTAGCTACTATATACCTAAATGAATTTTCTGCATAAATGCTTTATGTATCTATATAAATGTTTAAGTGATATGATGAAAGTCTTATATGCCGTAATAAGAATGACTGTAACATATATATATTCCTGCATGACATTTTCAGTTATGTTACAAAGGTGTAAATAGATATACAATAAAAAATCAGTTGGAAAAGAAACATTTTTAGCAGGTATATAATTATCTATCCACAAAACTTCACACATTTATTGCTTTCCTTATGGTTTCACGGTCTTTCCTTTTCCAC
>NW_013666303.1:223577-234264 GCF_000517525.1 Limulus polyphemus
TAAATGTTTAAGTGATATGATGAAAGACTTATATGCCGTAATAGAATGACTGTAACATATATATATTCCTGCATGACATTTTCAATTATGTTACAAAGGTGTAAATAGATATACATAAAAAATCAGTTGGAAAAGAAACATTTTTAGCAGGTATATAATTATCTATCCACAAAACTTCACACATTTATTGCTTTCCTTATGGTTTCACGGTCTTTCCTTTTCCACATTAGTGTACAGGAGATTATTTCAAGTTATTCAAAATTTGTTAACTTTCGATATTCATTTTAAGTGTTGAGTGATTTTATTTTAGGCTGGTTAGAACTAACAAATGCCATAAAATCCATGGTCTGGCTAGAAAGTACACTAGTGTATTTCAATGAAAATACGTTAATGTATCAGAGAAGAGAGTACGTTAATGTATCTCAGTATCTTGTACCCTATTGTATCCTAGTAGAAAGTAAGGTGATGTATTCGAGTAGAAAGTATAGATATGTATCTGAGTAGAACGTACGCTAACATATCCTAGAAGAAAGTACGCTAATGCACCCTAGTAGAAAGTACGCTAATGTATCATAGTAGAAAGTACGCTAATATATCATAGTAGAAAGTACGGTAACATATCCTAGTAGAGAGTACGGTAACATATCCTAGTAGAGAGTACGGTAACATATCCTAGTAGAGAGTACGGTAACGTATCCTAGTAGAAAGTACGCTAATATATCCTAGTAGAAAGTACGGTAATGTATCCAAGTATTATGATTCTTGTTCTCTGATAGATTTTGTCTCTACAACAGGCAGTTGCCATCCATTCTACAAAGGATTCTCGTTATCGTTTAATGTCCATTCTACAAAGGATTCTTGCTATCGTTTAACGTCCATTCTACAAAGGTTCTTGTTATCGTTTAACGTCCATTCTACGAAGGATTCTTGCTATCGTTTAACGTCCATTCTACAAAGGATTCTTGTTATCGTTTAACGTCCATTCTACAAACCTTTGTAGAATGGGCGTTAAACGATAACAAGAATCCTTTGTAGAATGGACGTTAAACGATAACAAGAATCCTTTGTAGAATGGACGTTAAACGATAACAAGTATCCTTTGTAGAATAGACGTTACACGATAGCAAGAATCCTTTGTAGAATGGGCGTTAAACGATAACAAGAATCCATTCTTGCTATCGTGTAACGTCTATTCTACAAAGGATTCTTGTTATCGTTTAACGTCTATTCTACAAAGGATTCTTGTTTAACGTCTATTCTACGAAGAATTCTTGCTATCGTTTAACGTCCATTCTACAAAGAATTCTTGCTATCGTGTAACGTCTATTCTACAAAGGATTCTTGTTATCTTTTAACGTCTATTCTACAAAGGATTCTTGTTATCGTTTAACTTACGAGTGATATATCTTCTCTTTCCTTTCAACACATTTTTATTTAGATAACTTTTCTATTCTAAAATACGTTTATTTGTAAGGTTTATTACTATTTGTAAAATAAGGTTGGATCAAAATTTAAAGTCCTCTGGCAGATCAGCGATAAGCTTACGGACTTACAACGCTAAAAACAACAACCACAATCAAAACTTAAAACATTCTGAACAAGTTATTTCTTAAGTTTTTAGATCCTAATGTGTGCTGTTAATTGTAAGTCAAGTTCTTACTAGTAGAAAGTTTGATATGGAAATTCATTGTTACAAAGAAGACGTCATTGGATTTAAAAGCTCTTCCCTTCCACCATGTACTGAAACTTGTTCTTTTGGAATCCCTTCTTATTAAAATACACTGAACCGCATACCAGTGAATGGGAAGAGAACGCAAGGTTTACTTAAATACTGCCTCATTGGAACGCATAGTTCGGGAACACGTAAACAACTTGCCATATATTCCAGATATGAAAATCACCGTGACATAATGGTATCATGTTTGAAAATTGAAACAGACATGTTTTAGCTCCCAAACCACTGAATCGACTGTGTTTCTTCTAAACTTCTGAAGATAGTTTAATTAATAACAGTTTCTTTCTTCTTCTTCTTCTTCTTTTTGGCTTTTTGAGGTCCATGCTACTTGGTCAAGTTTGTGACATATTGTTCTTCTCATTATACCTAGAATTATAAAACAGTATCTATATATGTAAGCTGTATATAGATTTATTTATGTCATATGTATATATATATTATGATCTCTATAAGCCCGTGTTCTACGGAAGACTTTCCCCGAATGTTTGGAGTTAATCCATATTTTAAAAGCAGAGGTAAATTTCCACTTTATTTATTGAGAATGATTTTTTTTTCGTATCAGCCAACCTTGCATGCATGTTCCTATGTTAATGTCTATTTTATAAGATGCAAGTTGAATTATCTACAAGAAAAATAATCGAAAACGCAAAGAGAAGACAAAGTTGAATTCGTTTTCCTGCCACAAATAGCTACTTGGTTGTAATATTAATTTGTTTTTCTTGTCAGTTGCTTGTAGCTTGTCAATGACTATTTAGTGCAATCTAAAACACGGGATGTTATGGATGTTACATTAATTCTCTTCTGCTTAGTTTTTCATTAACGTCTCAAATTGTCTGGAAAATGAAATCCCGCAGAAAAATAACAAAACTTGTACAAAAACATTTATTGCAAAATTTTGATATATTTGAATATAGCCTTATTGTTAGTTCCCCCCCCCTTCTTTTTTACACGTGTGTATTATATTAAACGTATTTTTTTTTACACGTGTGTATTATATTAAACGTGTTATAAAATGCCATTTTTATTTTTTTCTATTGAAGGTGCTTCCTGTGTATCAGCAGATGTTAACAATGAGTTGACTCTTCTCATGAAGGTAAGTTACCAGGATGGTTGGGTGAAAGTGTCTTTTAGAGCAGTGTTTCTCAACGTGGGCCATGTTTTTCAGGGGCCAAACGTGAATGACGGAAAATTAGGGGGCCACAGTACATTCTGAGTGGGCCACTGAAACTTCATTGCCCGATTAAAATCTTTAAAATTGAATCAAAGATTCCTTTCTCCCCGTATCCCCCACAGTTCAGAAGTCAAGTTACCAGACGCGACTAGTACTCGAGTAACAATCAAAATGTTTGTCTGGTATCTGTGAATGTTTTCGACTGATTCTCAAGAGCAGCAGAGGGATATAACAGCCCAAGCTAGATTCAAACGTGACAAACATTATTTCTGGATAAGTAGTGAAATAGCTAATACGTTTCCACAGGCCTGGGAGAAGGCAACGTTCTATTTTATCGTTTTTCCCACAACTTATCTGGTTGAATCTGGTTTTAGTTGGGTGACTTATTTGCTATCAAAAATACGTAACCGCCTTTATGTTGTGAGGAGAGGCGATATTCGCTTATCACTGACCACACTGCAACCGGACATTCAAAAAACTTTAAGCGTTCATTAGACCCAAAGATCACACTGTATAAAACGTCAATCGTTAACATAATATTTTTTACTTGTATAAGTAAACAGTATGTTATAAACAAAATATTTGAAAACAATACAATATTGTAAGAATAATATTATAAATTTATAAATCAACAATGTGGAAATAAAGTAACTTTCTTCCTAAGTAACAGCGTCTACGAAGGGTGGGGCTACAGAGATAATAAAACTCAAAAGGGAGCCACGAGCAAAAAAAAAAAAAAAAGGTTGAGAAACACTGCTTTAGAGTATACATTTTTTACACAGATATAGTAAAGGTTTTTACTTTATGCTGAGAACTGGTGGTTAGGTCGCTCGACTCGCAATATGCGAGTCGCGCGTTTGGATACATGTTCACCCCTTTCAGTCTTACTGGAATTATAACATATAGGTCAATCTCACTATTCGGTTAGAGTAGACTTGCGCGAAATCCAACAAAGAAACTATATGCTAAATGGTTTGTATCGGATAATTAAACATTTTTCTTGGGGGCATAAAATGCAAAACATCAATCAAACTATACAGTTCAGACTGTGAACAAGTATGTGTAAATGAACCCTTTATTTGGCATTAGTGTTCAAGACAGTGTGACATAATAATATGTACATCCTTAGTATTTAAAACAAAATGTGAGATAAATTCTGATAGTTGTACATTGTACTATATGATTTTTTTATTATTTTGCAATTAGAACCATTAGCTTATAAAATTATACACGTAAAGCACTAGTTACGAGGTGCAAAATGATCCTATCTAATTTGTGGAGTTTAATATCTGTATAATTGTATAGAATCTCTTCACAACTATTAATGTTAAGCCGTAGTCTCTAGCACTATTTTATCACATAACGAAAAATAATATTTCTATATACGAGTAGCCTTGTTCCCAGTGATTTATATTGTCAGTTCTGAATAGTTTAAGTTTGAGAAAATCAGATTTTTTTTTATCATGTACAATTTCATTTATAAGTAACGTTTTTCAGACAATAATTTGGATATAAATTTCGTGTTCCAAAGTTAATTTAAATCCCTTTTCTCTTTATATTTGCAATTTCGAAGAAAAAGTGAAAACATATACCCATGATAGATAAGTGTAGTATTTATAGACTCGCATACATATGCACAGTCCTGATTTTTTTGTCGATACTTTATCTGGTGTAGCATCATGATATAAAAAAATGACAACATTTTCTTTCCATTTTCATATGAATATTGATCCTAACACTTGTTTAATTGCGTGTGCGTGTTGCAGTGCCATCACGGTGTCGCCTGAATGCCGAGCTCTCGGTCCCAGACCTACCACATCCCTGGAACTTAAAGCCGCCATCTTTCTCTTTCTTCTGATAATTATATGCAGGTGCTAGCCTTGCTTTGATCGCCCAATTCACTCCCCTACCCCCATTCTATCATTTTCTCTTTGAGTTTCTTGGAGTTAAAAGCGCGAGAAGGAGAGTGTTGGGCGTAGGAACAGATAGCTCGATCTAGTTTATTGATTATCACGCTGGGACGCAGGCTACGCTTATTTTATTTGTTATAGTCGCCAGCTTCTTTCTAACACTTAATATAAATGTTCTTTGACTACTGCTACATTCGGGTACCATTATTAACCAACACACACCGATCTTGTTGTAGTGCGACTCCCGTCTGCTCCTTTCAGTTTTTAGTCACAAAAATCGCAGTATTTATATTATTTTCCAAAAACTGACGATCAATCCCTATTAAACGTATTTATAGACGAAAAGTAGCGGTATGCGTTTAGAAATAAAGACAAACATTCATGATATTTTGAATCAGTTTGTACAATTCAGCGAAAGCATTTACCGTAACGCCATTGTTATATTTGCTTATCTGTTTATACAGTAACATCACACCATGTCTCAACGTTCACGTAAATACGACAGAAGACAAGTTTGTAAGACCGACTATTTTTGTTTCTTTACAGAATTGCTTTTTACATTCACTAGTACTTTTCAGACCTTGAAGTAGGGAAGAATGTTAGCTCAATGGCTACGATATCCTTTTATGTAACTGAGGCTATAAATTTAATGTGTGGGTAAAGTCTGAGAAGTTGTACAATCTAGCTTGCTTTTCTTTTCTCTTATAAATACTTCCTAGCTTTTATATTTTATACATTATTTTCACCTAACACTCTCGTTTATGCCCATTTTGAACGTGTGTGATTTAACAGAATTTCTTCTAATAATTACTTTTAATAAAAATATGTTATTTTAGATATATGTTTACAATCACAAATATTAGTATATTTTCTGTTTTACCATTGAGTTTAATATGTTTTTAATCAATGATCTAACCATCAGAAAAAGAAAAAAAAATTAAAATTTCGCAACAATCCATTCTTATGTGCATTTATCTCCCAGTAGCTTAGATCTAAAACCGATGGCTTCAATACCCATGGTGGGAACAGCAGAGATAGCTCATTATGTAGCACTGCGCATAAGAACAAACAAAATCACGTGCATTTTAAATACTTTTCTATGCATATAATATTTTTTAAATGTAGTATTGAATCAATTTATATAATACTAAGTTAAGTCATTTATAGATATATCACTTACTTAAAGAGTTATCAGTGTTTTCACTATAGGGTAATACAGTATTTTAAATTTTTTTGCCATTTTGCATATTTATTTTTGAATGTGTACAACTTCAAGGCTAACTTGCAATGGTGCTTTCATTATTTAAAGTTTTGAATGTTAAATTTGTGTTTTTGTATTAGGATTTATTAAAAATTAGGAATTAATAATTTGACTGTTGACTTCTTATATTTTCCATTCTGTAAGTATATGTAATTAATTATCAAATTTTAGTGAATAATAAAATTTTGAATAAGAATGTATGAAAATAACTCTCAGAGTGTTTAATCCTTTCTTTACTGAGATATTTTCCTTGGAATATTAAAGCATTTAATAAATCCAATTCTCTAAATACATACACACCATATTCATTCAATTAATTTGTGTTTAGTTCAAATTTCTAACCTACAGATGGCAGGAGAATAGGGCACTAATTGTTTTATCAAATAAGAAGCTTTAATAAATCATAATCCACACTGTTTCAGTATCGAACTGTTAGAAACAAGAGACATTAGACATAATTTGTGATGATCAAAATATACATCAAGAATTACACCTCATTAGCAGACTTTCCAGGCCACTGCATACCCTCAACAGTTTTTTAAACATCAGAAACTTAGACACATGAACCAGTATATAACATAATACTACTACTTGGGCGTAGACTGAGCTACAAATGTAAGAGAATTTTCAAGAAAACTAAACTCAGTTTACCTTTCAAATATGGCAAGATATTAATGCATTTATTCACAAGAATTAAACAGAGTAAAAAAGATAAAATTTATAGTCAACAACATCCCCTGTAATTGTTCAGAAAGCTATATTGGTGAAAGAGAAATAATAAATTGAACAGTTTATAGAGTCATGTTCATGCAGCAAGACTTGCACACCCAGAAAACATTGTACAACTGTACATTCTAACATCACAAGATATAAAGTTGAATGTTACTAGAACAGGATTTTTGCTTTTGCCCAGAATTAAAAAATTAAAGATGCTTTTATGATGCAAAACTAGTAAACCAACAATGAACCAAGACCAAGGCCTACAAATCAACTGCATTTGTAACCCTCTTCTTCAGAAAATATAAAAAAATTATGTTAATAGACCATTTGAATGGCCAATCAGATGTGTGTGTACTTTCAAAACTGTAAATATTTTTATGCTAATTCCAGTCTGTCCCTTATCAGTAACAACCAAGAAAAAAAGAAAAAAAAACAAATCTGTTTTATTTCATTTGATGTCGGCAGTTGCCAATGAAATTAAAAATTGAGGTAAAAACTGCATTTAAACCGTTACACACTACCGAACTTGAAACAAGCTGTACTGAAGAAATAAAAGCAAGGATATATATAGTATCTCTGGAGAATATGGCAAGAAATATATAGGAGAAACCTCATGTTCCTGGGCAGTCGGATGCATAGAACACCAAGGTCACAAGAGTATAGGTGAATTTGGGAAATCCACTTTTAATGTCATCAGTTTGAATCAAGTCATAAGACTCTTTGGGATAAAAATTTTCTCCTGCACCAACCCAAAAGTAAAAAAGAAATAAATTGTTTAGAAACATTATTAAAGCAGATGTTTTCACTAAACTGTAGCTGTTGCCCTAGTAACATCAACAAAATTTGACTGATTTAATCTTTAAGTCAAAAACCTGTTGTAAGTTTCACTGATGCAATTTTACAACATTCCTGTAGATTATACACTGTAACATGCTTTGTCTTTATATATATTAATCTTATATATAACTCCTGTATGCTTAGTTGCACATCATACTAGAACAAGATAGACAAATGTTCTGTTGAAACATGTAATATGTTCTGCATGTAAAGTTTTTATTAGACTTATAAATCATTGTTGGTTAATTTACTATTACTAATCAGGCACTAAATAATTGAAGTTTTTCAGGGCTGTGCTACTTTTCTTTCTCTTTAAATATTACCCTCTTTCACTTGCTCTCCCAAGACAAAATGAACAACTTAAAATAGTTTGAAATGTTATTTCAACACCAAACTAAGACAGGAGAAGCCTATAAAATACTTGTAGTTACATCATAATAGTAGTCTTAAGTTATATATTCATAAACATTATCTTTTGAACAAATCAAGGATTTCTTAACTTGTTTGACATAAGAATTTGTAATTCTGTGCTTGGTTTCATCATGAACTTGTCTTGATTTTTTGTTACTTTTTATGCCTATCTTTTAAAAAAGCTTTAAAAAATAAAGATCAATTTCTGTAACTTAATTTTCTCATAATGATTTTCCCTCTGATCTATTGTTGTAACTTATCTAATTTATGGACGATCTTCAAAATATCAGACGTTTCAACAGTATTTTAGCACATACTTTTCATTTTTTTCAAACAAAATTTCAAATGAAAATTTTTGTGAAGCATTTTTTTATTTTTGCAACCTTTTTGTGTAGATTAAGTCCCTAAAATTTTAAGTACCTAACAACTTATAATAGCATTTTATAATCATTAAAATTGTATTTTCTATTTAGGCATATTGTTTATGGTTGTTACCATGGATAAGCCTGACCAGAACTCCCAGAGTTCTCCAAAAGGTTAGTTGTGATCATTTGTGAATGTAAAACATATGTTTACTTCTTCAAAATTCAGTTGTTGTTTTTTATCTTCATATTTATTGTATAAAACAGTTTGAACAGTTACACAGTCTGTTTACTTGAAATGGTCATATAAGTAAATCATCATTTTCTCATGGCTGTGTATGTACACACACTTAGCCATTTTTTCTTTATCATTTGTGTTTAGTTATATTATAAACAGTTACTTATTGTATATGTAACTTTAGTTTCAAACCAATATTTTCAAGTTGTTTTGTTCCATAATTACAGTATCAGCAAAACAAAGTATAGTTTTATTTTAGTTTGGTGGTAAAAAGCTTAAATATATTTCTATTAAGGATAATTTTTCAAATTTGTCAAAACAAATTTAGCAGAGCTTTAAAACAGCTTTTTCTAATGGCTTCAAATTTGAGCCACTTACTTATTAATATTTCTAAACAGATGTTTGTTAGTAAAACAGAATAATTGTGTGCATTTCAAGTAATTATAGAACATTGTCAAACATCAGAATAGTTCTGTATTATAGGTATTGAAAACTCTTACAACCTCAGATATTGCATTTTAACCTGTGTTCAAGTGTTATTAATGATTTAAAGCAACCCTTTCTGCACTTACAATGAACCTACAATTTCACAGGACTTAGATGTTATATCACATCTTCCTAAAAACACTTGGTAATGCTAGGCTAATTTCATTTTTCTGATATTTTTTTTCTTCTGTATCTGTCACATAAGTATTATTTATTATTTCAGAGCCAATATAACCTTTTTGACAGTAAAGTCCATACATTCATACTTAGATAATGACCTTTCAAGTAAAAGGATTAGTAAAAGCCATATTGGGGTTTCAAAACAGTTTTTAATTTAACTTGAGAAAGCACTGAGTGAAATTGTTTCTTGTGTCTTTTTTTTTCTGCAGTATAAATCCATACATTTCAATATACAGTAATACAGTATTAACTAGTGTATCATTCATTATTGTGGAGGGAGGGAGACGTGTATACAATATACATGAGCGATCAATGAAATGTAAACAAAAAGAATTATAAACTGTTCCGACTAAGACACTGTTTTATGTTTTGAAGATTGTAATTAAATATTAGGTAATAAAACTACAGGGGTTCTTAACATATTGCACAACTGTTAAACCTTTAAACCACATTTTAGATCTTAAGATCCAACAAAAGCGATTTATTTGTTCATGAAAAATTATCTGATTTGGATAAATTTTCATGTCTTTCTGTAGATAAGGTAGCACAGAATCTTCACTTAGGTATCTAGCAGTTTTCAACTAATCTTTAATACCATAGCTATTCATACTTAGATAAATAACTGATTATTGCGTATAGAAAGAAGTTCCTTTCACAACTATGTCTGTTGACTTTTCTCTGTTTGAACTTATTGAGCTTCATATGAATTCTTATGTTTGCATATATCACACGTACATTATTCAGTTGTTTTGTACAACCTAGATATAATTCTGTATTATTCTGTTTTTAGTAAGGTACTTTTGGACATCTTTAGTCAGCAAAATGTAATAAACCAGCTAATGTTATGTTGTTTAAACAGCTTGAAGTACAACTATTGTACTGCAAGTTATATTGTTTTTTTAAACAGTCTTAATGAAATTTTCTGTAGGATTTCAAATAGGCAGCTTTGCAGTTTAGTTTAAGCCACATCATAAAAACCCTAAGGTCAGATTTAGACAAACATTTATATAATATTTTAAATGTTTAATTTCATGCTAATTTAGGATATTTTTGTAGAGATGTAAATGAATTTGAGGTTAATACACATCTTTCAGTAATTTCAAAGTAATAATACACATATAAAGTTGATATTTTGTGTACTTAACAAAAAGAAGTGATGTTTAGATACATGCAAAAATATTTTCATACAAAGAAAAGGTTATTAGAATTAAAACACTTTTGTTTTGTTAAGAATATGTGAAGTAGTGATATATATTTAACTCTCATAAGTAAAATTAATTTAATGACGAATATTGTAATTATATACACTTCAAAATGATTTGATTTAAAATTTTTCCAAGTATAACTTATTGTTTTTCAAATTCGATGATGAGGAA
>NW_013666303.1:235264-250352 GCF_000517525.1 Limulus polyphemus
ACGTTTTGGTACCTGATGATGACAAAACCTTGTCGAAACGTTGTACATTTGCTGTTATGTTAAACTTATATTAAAGTTTTTCTTCATTACCCACTCAAGCCGTCTCCAGCCATTATTAACTTATTGTTTAATAGCTATCCATCCAGTAACACTTAATTTCTGTTTTGTTTGTATGTATTTGCATATTTGAAACTAATCATTTAATCAAAACCCAGCTAGTATGCAACCAATTACCACACCATGTAGTGTCTTCTTAATATAAATTAAATTTCTAAAATTAATCTTAAAAGCACATGTACTTCCAGTAAGAATGCATTATAAAAACACTGTGAATACCTTATATGTTTATACTAATTTGATGATATTACCAATGAATATGAAAAGTTTGACTGCATCACATAAAAGGAACATTAAAAATAGTAAAAATGAGTACAAGTTAATTCAATCATGAAAAACATGCAGAGACATTGAAAAGGATGTCCTGGAATTTCAAAAATAATGAATTTATTCTGTATAGTATTTTATTTTGAAGTTAATTCTTGAGATTTTCAGTTTTATTTTATAAATGTGTCCAATGCATCTTGCACTAATGGAGTAAAAGAAAGTAAATTAATGAACGTGTATGTTTGTAAATAGTACATTGACAAAAATGAACAAAAGTGGTGCATTATTAAAAAAACAACATAAAACCTGGCTTAATTCTTTACTTTACTAAATTGTTGTTGGAGCAGTACTCTCCCTAATCATATTTAATTCAAGTGATTTCAACTCAGTATTGACTATCATATTATAGAGTTCTGTTTCATATGATTTGTTAGTATTGTATTTTAAAAATTATGCATTTTTATTGGAATTGAATACAGAAACTGTAAGATTTATGTATATTAAACTTTACCTGTAGACATCAAGAACAATATATATATATGTGTTTTAATTGAGATAATGATATCATTAGTTTTATGTTGAAATATACGACAAATAGACTTTTAAATATAATAACATATTTATTTCATACATGTGTATATAGGTATGTGTCATTTATCAGCTGATTTCTTATCTTTACAACCTAAGCATTTGTAGAATGATTATTTTTGGGTTTATAAATACTTGTAATATGTAAATATTTTAACAAGTAAAACATATGTGTGCTATCTAACATGTTATTCAAACGATAAGAGATGTATAAAACAATTTCACTCTTTCTAATGTGTTATTAATGAAAAATGGGATGTACAAAACAATTTTACTGTCTAATATGATATCAAAGCAAAAGAGGATGTACAAAACAATTTCACTACCTACTCTTTGCTTTGGCTTATTGCTTATTATTATAATTTTATTACAAAAGTTGTTTTGCATTGTTTGCTTAATATATGTATTTAGGACTAACTTAAATCTGCTAAGCTGGCCAAACCTCATGAGATATATTTGAGGTTACAGCCAAAAATATCCTTAACAGGAATGGTACCCACTTGATGAAACAATGCATTCTAATCTTTTTAAGTATAAACATATAGTTAATTAGTTATTCTGATTGCCAGATTGACTTTTAGTTTCAGTCTAAGTGTATAACTTGCTGTGATTAGAAGTTGATATTGATATGCTACCCAAGCAAGAAGGGATGTATAAAACAATCTCAATTTATCATTTATGGTATCCATGGAAGAAGGGATGTATAAAACAATTTCAATTTATCTATTATGGTATCCATGGAAGAAGGGATGTATAAAACAATTTCAATTTATCTATTATGGTATCCATGGAAGAAGGGATGTATAAAACAATTTCAATTTATCTAATGTGGTATCCATGGAAGAAGGGATGTATAAAACAATCTCAATTTATCATTTATGGTATCCAAGGGAGAAAGGATGTATAGAACAATTTTGTAAAGTTAGTGTAAACATTTAGTGCTCTTTAAGATTTGAAAAATATGTTTTATAAATTAATGTAAATTATTTTGGTGTCTTTCAACATCAAAAGTTTTAATCTTTGAGTTTAGATATCTGTATGTAATGGGGAATAGGTGTGAAAATGTATCTTGTTTTATCCTTCCATCAAAATATGGACTGTTTTATACAAAATATATCAAACAAAATGACACTTATCAGTAATGTAATGACATTTCCATTTCTCTCCTAGTGACACAAAAGACAAGTTTTTAAGGGGTTTAAACAACTTACTTTTATTTTTTGTGGTTATATGAACTTAGGAAATAATATGTTTGTATTAAACAGTGGTTAGAATTTGACACTATATTATACATGTTGATTTTTATTTAAAACTCTGCACATATAAATAAACAAACATAAATAATACATGCAGTAAAACATTTGTAAGTGTTGTTTAATACTTAATCTCTTAGCCATTGTTTCATCCTTTTCATTTACCTTTTTTTAAGTTTTATCGTAAGTAAATATTTGTATTTCTAAAAGTAATAGTGTTTGTAGAAGTATTGGAATTTCACTGCAAAAGTTTGTGTGTGCATGCACTAATAACATAATTTCATTGTTTACTAAACTCTTAATTTTTGTGAAAAAGTTCAAATAATGTTTGAACACAGATGTAAGTAATACTTTACAAAAAGTGTTTTTCTTCCTTGTTTGTGGCTTCATATGTGAATTGTTTTTTTAATTTAAAGTAATGAGTTAGTGTATTCTAAGCTTGAAGAAAGTATAGAACCGTAGACTTAACATTCTAAGTTAATAGAACTAATTCTTTGCTCATGTGCACTCTAAGCAGTCAGTATCTGTTTATCTATTAATCTGTGTTTGTGTGTCTGGTGTCACAAATTGTTGAGAGCAACTGACTGAAACAATTTCAGTAAAGTTTGGTAAAGAAACTCTTGTTGAACCCCATAAATAATGTAAATGGATAAGGAATCAGACAAATCACTTTAATTTAACAGCCATTTCAATTTTACTGCCTTAATGCAGTGAACGAGGGTTTAGTGTTTAATGGAGCACATAGCACTGGTGTCTTTATGTCAACGATTAATTGATGTGCTATTTTTCAAAATAGTGGAACAGGCAACCATTATATAGCATTACATTTCATGTCCTGCATTGCGAGTACCTTTTACTAGTTTTCCATGATTATGCTCAGTTTAATACCTGGTGATGTGTATCTTTTTTGTGGCATATCATTACAACCTTAGAATTTTCCTTTTGATAATTATGTATGTGATATTTAAAAAACTTCAGTTATCAAGGATAGTAGTAAAATGTGTTTGTTCAACACTTCAATGCAAGTGTGAAATTTAGTAGTTGTGAAAACTTGTTTTAAATTAAACATAAGTATTTATAGTTGTGAATTTTAGTTTTAATTTGTATAGACTGTTTCTTGTTGACCGATCTTATACATATGTAATTATTTACATTCCAGAATTTTTATAAGTATAGTTTTAGGCTTTATCATTATTTACCTAATATAACTGAACATTTCTAATATGCTGATTCTCAATGCACTGTTTAGGTTTTGTTTTTTATAATCACCAATTATTTTTTTAATGATATTACAGTGGAGCAGTGAATAAATGTTAAAATATTGTAATGCATAATAATAAGATGAAGAATGCAATAGTTTTATAGTTTAGGGATAAAATACTTGGTAATTAAAATCTTGCTCTAATATGTTTTAAATGACAGGATAGTGACAAGTCATGAATGTAAAGTTTTTGTATAGCATAAGCTCTTCTGTTGTAATATTAATGTTTTTGGCAAAGCTCTTTGTATTTTAACATCATGTAGCTTTGTACAACTTTTGACATATGTATGTATTTTTTACTTGTTTTGATCACCCTTTCAATTTATTTGTGATCGATCATCCTGCTTTAGTCGTTTAAAAACGGCATTCCTTCTTTATATCAACCTGTCATGTAGCTCTATCCTCATATCTACTTACTTCAGTTTCCTATCGGCCTGGAACTTTCACTCTTATGGGGTCCTCCTCTGCCTTCAGGCCCCTTGCTTCTTCTCATAGTGCACCATCTAATGGTAACCAGAGTCAACAGCCTGATGCAAGACCTGGTACTTGGTCTTCAGGTATAGGTATGGTGCATGCCTGCTACTTCTTTGATGACAGTCTTTTTTCTTTTAATATACAACTTAGATTGATGGTTAAAAATACTAATATACGTATATATATATATAAGAGAGAGAGAGAGAGAGAACCTTTATAATGCATATAAGTTAAATTTTCGATATCTATTTTAAGAGATGTGTTTTGTTTTGTATTATTTGACATCATAAAATATACATTTATTTATATAGTGCTTGGATTAAGCTGAAATACAAAACAGTCAGTTAATTATTTTGAAGTCTGAAGTAAAATGTTATTGCCTACATTTAGTATATAATTAGCAAAGACGCTTCAGAAAAATATTTTCAAATTTACAGTTACGAAATAATTACTTTATATTTATTCTGCAGAATAAATTTATGTAATGTATAATGTGCATAAAAGACTGCAACATGAAATAATACTAATGTTAGTTGTATAAACTCAGTTTGTGTTAACAGAAGAAAAACGTTTCTCTAAATGTTGAATAAAATGCCAGACAGTTGCGATTTCCATATACCCAATGATTCATAAGTTATTATTATTTATTTTATGTACAATGTACAAAAGAAGTAATTACAGTATTGTTATTATTAGTGCTCACTCAGTAAATCATTCCATATTTAATACCATTCAAGTAAGTGAATAATGTAAAAGATATGATGCTTTTACTTATAGTGATAAAATGCTGAGAGACAGATTGATAACATGGACAAGGATTGTTGGGAACAAATAGGCATTGATGGTTAGATAGGCAAATTACAACTATAGTCAGTAAAGACAAAACAATTTATAATTCCAAAATATTACAAACTGCTCAAAAAATACACGGACAGCATTCCTTTAGTGATTCATAAATTTGATAACATAGTTATACCATTTGTAGTCAGAAACACACTTTGGTAAGAGTCAAGCTTTTATCAAAAGCAACTAGAAGACACAGATGTAATAACAATTGCTCCACCCATATAAATAAGCTTAGTATTTCAACATAATTTGAGCTATAGTGGTTGAGTAAGTTGTATTAAAACAATTTTGAAGCCTCACCAAAACATTAAAGTCTCTACGTCCAGTTATGCTCTATCTGATGACCGTACATCTTAACAATAGCTCCACAGCATAGTTTCCATTGTGAAAGGCTCGGTTTTAAGACAGTCATAACCAAAGCTTTCAATAAACCATCTAGTGTGCAAGAACGATGGTTTCCCAATTGCCATTTCAACAATTCTATCATACAAAAATCTATAAGCACTACATCTGGCAACTTGACCTTTATGTCTTTGTGTGGAATAGCATGAATACACATTTCATTCTTCAGCTGCTTAAGGTATACATCAGTTGAACGAATATGACTTATATTGCTTTCCCAATCAGAAAATCCTTTTTGATTATGTTGCGTACTGTTGCCTGGGGCTTGTGTACGGCTTCTGCCACATACCTTTCTCACTTGTTTCAAAACGCCGTAATTTGTTTACCACGGATTGAATACGACATATTGTAGGTCTCTTTCCTCATGGTTCTGGTGTCTTAAGTTCAACTGTATTCCTTTGCTTTCCAATGTCATTAAGTACAATGGGATATTATGTCTTGGAAATTCCAAATCCACTTATCTTAACATATCGTAATATCTGAATGTATAACTATTTTGTAAAGGGTTACTGTTACATACCTATCCCCAAAAACGGTCAGTTTTCTGCGGCATCATACAAACAATGTCAAAATGTAGTTATGATACGTCCCATTCCACCGTGACTTTATATTGGTAATGGATGTCATGTGACTTGCTGATTTGGATATTAAAAATGGTTTTAAAATAACTTATTCAACCTTGTATATGATAGTCACGTCTGCAAGATACTGCTCTGAACTAAGCCCCACGTTTTTTCTGTCTTCTTACTATGTGAAAACACGTTCATTGTATACTTGAGAACAACTTATACTTCTGAAAACGATGTATTATAATAAGTTTGAAATGGTTTTTGCAGACATGATTTTTATTGTAAATACTTGTAAACAATTTTAGCAAAATAGCCTCCAGGTGACTCAGCGGTAAGCTAAAAGTTTATAATACTAAAAATGCACATTGCAGATAGCCCATTGCGTTTGATTGTTTGTTTGTTGAATTTCTTGGAGAGCTACTCCAGGGTTATCCGCACCAGACGTCCGTAATTTAGAAATGGTAATAGATTAGAGAGAAGACAACTAGTCAACACCACCCACCTCCAACTATTGAGCTAATACCAGTGAAAAGTGGAATTGGCCAAATATTATAACGACCCCACGGCTGAAAGGATGAGCGTGTTCGATGATGAGATTAGAACCCGCCGATTACTCTTGAATACAACCAAACAAAAAGTAGAAGAAAAATTACCACTCCATTAAACATTGAATACTTTGAGTGAATCTTAGACATTTCAGTATGACGTTAAACTTTTTTGCACTGTCCCTCAGTTGGCTTGGCAGTAAGCATAAGAACTTCTAAACCTGAACTCTAACCCATTGTTCAGCTTCACGCTTGAAACTAAACAAACAAACAAATGATCAGTTATGCTATAACTGTTAGAGGCGTTTAGGAGGCATTATTTTAATGTGACGTTACAAAAATAATAGTTTAATCTCACTTACTTAGAAGTTCATCTGTAACGTAGTTTCCAAACATTTGTGAACTAGGTTATGAAAGAAAAAATAAATTTTAGTAATAATTTTATGTTTGACAAAATTTTACGTTAAGAAAATTTGCAAAAAGAATGAAATAAAAGGATTATAAGACATAAAAGTAACGATTTGTGTAGATTCTTATTATTTGTTTTTTATTTAAAGTCTTTTATATGAACAATTTAAAAGATTTTTTAGGCCTGAAAAAATAAACCGCGGAAATGATCAAATTTATTTGAAGTTAAACACAAAGTGTCATCTGTGCTCTGCCCACCGCAGGTATCGAAACCTGGTTTCTAGCGTTGTAAATCCGCAGACAGGGTGATCAAGTAGTCCTGTCAAATTGACCATATCCCTGACCTGAAATTTTCCTTTTTTTTTTTTTTTTGTCGAGAAAACGATATTAGCGTAACCTTTTAAGGATGATGCCACCTATCTGTATCAATAATTTTAATACTGTAATCGAAAAGTAGGATTTGACCTTTACTATTACAGAACACTAACGGCCGTAAAATATAGTGCGAAAATGTGCGACATCGGGACGTAAACCAGGGATCCTCTTATATACAGTCTGACACTCTTACCTCTTATCAGGATGCCGAACATCGTTATTCGAAAGTTTAGTTCAGCTTTTTTGAATTATTTTCTCAGCGAATGCGGTTTTTAAGTTAAGATTCCGAAATATGCGTAAATAAACAGTATGTTGCCTATTTGTTCATAAGCCACAAACATATTTTTAAACATCCTTTATTAAACTGTGTCCATTGTGGAATCGAATCTCGGATTTTAGCATTGTAAGTCGTTACTGTCCGCAGACTTACTCAGGACCGGACTAAGGTTTCGTGGGGCCCTAGGCCCAGGTAATAACTGGGAATAATAATAATGATAATAATAATAACAACTCACTTTTGCCTCTATTCTGCTAGTTTTATGAAGCATAATTTTTTTTACTTAGGTGGCCGGTGGGGCCCTAGGTTCAGGCTTAGGTGGCCTATGCGTTAATCCGGTACTGGACTTACCTGTCCGACCAAAGAACTAAACGGTTTGTTTCAAAATTCTCGTCCAATACTACACATAGGGCTATCTGCACATAGCAGTCCTTAATTTTGAACTAACAGACTAGAGGGAAGGCAGCTAGTCAACAATACCCACCGCTGAATATGCCTACTCGTGACTGACAGAATAATTGAATTTGACTATTACACTTGTAGCTCATCTACTACTTCAAAGTGCGGGTATCGAAACAGGAATCCCGGGTACACTTTCCGGGCACATTAGCCAAATTTATGCATATAAATGGAGGATATACATACGTGGCTATCTTTGATAATGAACTATTCAGGCTGAAATTTAGAAAATAACTGCTTTAAGTCAAGTCCAAGTAAAATCCATTAAAATTAGTAACAAAATCTGAAACATAAAAATACAAAAATCTATATAATTTTCTATCTTGTTTAAATGTATTAAATATTCTGATAATTGTATTCAGCATTTGGTATCAGGAACAAACGACACAATTACGCTTTAAAATCTCTCGTGTTTGAGAACTATTTTTCATGCTCAGTGAAAAAATTATCATTACCACTCTTGATCCCCCCTCTCCGGCTTTACAATGCTAAAATCCGGGTTTCGATTTCCTGTGGTAGAAGAGCACAGACATCCCCAAAATTCCCCTTCCCCAGTGGGTTAACGTTAAATTTCCAGCCATATAACGCAAAATCTGGGGTTTGATACCCTGCGGTGGACAGAGTGCAGATGTTCCATTTTGTAGTCTTGTGCTAAAATAAGCAAACAACAACTTAAATAAAATGAAAAGTCATGGTGAAACCTTGGCTGTTTTATTTTTTTCTCTTATTGATAGTATCAAGATGTTTTTGGTAGACTTATAGTGATTCAAGCGGAGAAAGTATAAGTTCGTATAATTAACGTTTATATTTCTTGTGTAGTGTATTAAGAGTTATAAAGAACAATTATACCAGTACCAACTATTTCTTCAACAATTAATTTTAGTTTCTTGGGAAAGCTTTTTTCTTCTTTCCCATAAATAATTAATAACACAATATTTGTATTTGTATGTTGTATATAACTTCGTTGTGAATTTTTTTTTTTTTTTTCAAATGTAATTTTAAGAAACCATCAGTGATTTGAAATTGTAGCTAAGTTCCAGTGGATACATATAAGAATCTTGGATAATAAGTTGTAAATAGTATGGACCAGACATGATAGTTAGATTACTAAGGCTGTTCTATACTCGGTATAATGTAGCAAACGTTTATTAGTGCAGAAGATTGCTTATTGAAAGATTTAAAAATAATTTGTTAAATTTCTCGCGAAGCTACTCGAGGTCTACCTGTGCAAACCGAGTCTACAAACAGAGTTTCCCAAGAGTTAGAGGTAGTGGCTGTTGTTGACTATCTGCCTTCCCTTTTTCCAGTTCATGATTAGGAAGGACTATACGCTGATAGTCCTTATATTGTTATCAGCGAAATTCTGAAACAAACAAAACTAATGCACTGGTAAAAAATAAAATACATTAGACATAAATGATTAGTGTAAAACTAAAGTTACTAAAAATATTGTGATTAAAATATAAACCTTATGATATCGTCTTATGATGCAACCATTTCCTTTCAAAAACTACAAACCTCATTTTCCTTACTGCTAAAAAGATTCAGTGGACGCCCCTAACTTTTTGATCACATAAGATTTTGTTAGAAGGATGCAACCGTTCGTTTTATG
Organism: Limulus polyphemus; assembly: GCF_000517525.1. Classification (NCBI taxonomy): domain Eukaryota; kingdom Metazoa; phylum Arthropoda; class Merostomata; order Xiphosura; family Limulidae; genus Limulus; species Limulus polyphemus. Next base: position 244,718 of record NW_013666303.1, read on the forward strand.
TATTTTTTCGTATTAAAGTTTATATTTAGAAAACCCTCAGTATTCTAAGTGCTGCATCCTTATAGTTTGCTCTGACGTTAAAAATGAAACCCGTTTCGAGATTAATTTATGAAGAGTAATAAAGAAAATATAGATTTGTCCTTTAGCTTCCGAGCCCTGGGAAGAGAGTTTCTGTAGAATGAAACATCTGAACGAAAACGCGAGCAGAAAAATCGATATTAAACACTGGGATGAAAATTTCGATCAAAATTACGAGTTTACATGCATGTATAGAATAGGAAGTGTTATTGGAAATGTACTAGTAGCTTAGTTTTTGTGTAAGCGTCAAACAGTTATTAGCAAAATCCATTTCTTTTTCTTTTCTTTTTTTTCTTTTTTTTTTTTTTGATGAGACAAAACATGCCAAACATTATGTGTATATATTCATATAAATATTTTGAAAAGGATAAATCTAACTTTTATCTGATTATTCTCACTTTAAAATACAAATGTCAGAATCTTTGTTTTGTTACATGAGAGGTGTAACACCTATATCATCAGTAACCCGATTCAAAACTTGTCAGTATTTATTGTTTCATTATTTTTTAGAATAATTATGCCTTAAAGTTCTAGTGAGAAATCCATATACGAAACGAGAAAAATGACGAATGGCAAACAATTACATTATCACTTAAAAAAGCCACCCTACTCAGTGCGTCAGCGGTATTTTACAACGCTAAAATTCGAATTTCGGACAAAGCACAGATAGCCCATCAAACTGAATAAAATAAAATAATAATTCCGGTCATTTGTCAGCATGTGTTATATGTTAATCATATGCAGTTACTGATGCAGTTCATAATTTATTTTTTTATTCGACAGTTATGAAGATGTGACAACTCTGGTTATTATTTTCACACAAAAACAGCAAAGTAAATAATGCAAGTTAAATATTGAAAATAAGATATTTGTGACATATGACTACACGGTTTATATATTGAACCGAATTTTCTTAATTAGTGCAATGCTGGAATTTAGTTTTTTTTCTTCCTAGATACGATGTGCGGCAGAAATTTGCACAAAACTGAAGTCTGATGTTTTTTGCTATAATACACAAATAATTATAATCATCATTTTGTAATAAATTACAGACGCAGAACTAGACGGAACCACCATTTGTTTTTGTTTCCTCCATGAAAAATGTATAAAATGTTTTTAAACACTATGGCCTATTTACCTTCTGCTCACCGCAGGTATCGGAACCTAAATTTTAGCACTCAGTCTTACAAAATAGAAAACGTAAAAGATCAGTATGAATATAGAGTAAGTTTTAATTTCCGATTTTTATAGCCACATTATAAAAATAAAAAGCTAATTTTCTTTTTATGTTCTTTTCGTTTTATTGATAAGCTGATCCCCGTAACATATATTACGAATTCATAACGAATCAAGTGTTTATGAACGACATATGCTTGTTGGGCAGTAACTTGTGGGAGACAGAAGATAGATTGAAATACTACTTGTTACACGCTTTTGATTTCAAATCGCGATGGACAAATTAATAGGAATGTGAAATAATAAAAAAGCAGCATCTGCAGTTAACTTGTGTTTTTATAACGAAATAGCCGTTTATAAAGACCCTGTTCAAGTGCGGTTTAACAAACCGTATGTAGATCTGTTCCAATTTTCATGGAAATAGAAATTCGTTTCGAGTAAAACATTGCTTGCATTTTGACAGAATAGTAAACATCTTTATGCGTTTAAATTGTGGTACTTTCGAAATCTATTTCATTCAGTTTTTCTTTGATAGACACTCATTTGTTAATTTAGTATATCTAAAGAACTAATTAAGTTTTTCAATACCGGAAAGATATATTTTTGATTAATAACAACCTATGTAAAAACATAATATTATAAAGTATGTATTAATTTTTTATTCTTTGAGACAAAAAATTAAATATGGAATTATTAGTTTATGCCGACTTAGGATGGGGGTTATGTATCTTTAAGGATAGTAAAATATGTTAGAAATTAATGTGTTGTTATAGGCTATATATTATTTACATTTTAATGTTTTATTTGGTAGAAGGAGGGTTTTCCCATGATGGAATAATTATGTGAAGTGTAGAAGTTTCACGAAAATTTAGGCTTATTTGGAATCTCGAACGTTCATTAAATAGAGCACAAAATAAAAACGTCAGACTGGGTTATAATTGATTAATCCACTCGGTGTTTTGTTAAGGAGTTTTAATAAGTCAGACAATGAGATTTAGTGAGTGTTCTTCAGTGATCGAGTTAGTAAGTCAGTCACCATGTTTGTTATTGATTGCTAGGAAATTTTATGTGACTTGAGCTTTATTTGTGAGTTAGGCATACATTAGTTTCAGAACTTCTGTTGAAAAGTTGTTTTTGAAGTTCGACCTACCGGTGAAAATGGCCTGTGGACTGTACTTCACATGATTTCTACCAAACTGAAAAGAACTCGCTCAATAAATCAACAAAAGTAACACGTTGCACTCTGGTAATGGTATCACAAGTGAGCTTATTTTGGTGAAAATAAAATAGAACTTTGACCAAACTTCAAGATGACAATCCAAGCACGAAAAGTGATCGAAAACTTGCTAGAAATAATGAAACTGTGAAAAAAAAAAGAAACGGAAAGAGACAGGACATTTAAAAAAAAAAGATCAAGAAGAAAGAGATAAAAGATTAAAAGAAGGCCAAGAAGTAAGAGCTTCGAATATAGAAGAAGGGTTAAAAGAAAGAGACAAAATAATTAAAGAAAAATTAAGAACAAAAAGGAATGTGAATGAAAAAAGAAGAGGGAATCCTCAATAGCAGCGGCACTTGAAATTCTTTGAGGCAGGATTAGAATAAATTAATCTATGAGACCTTGAGTATGTTCAAATACACCAATCAAAAGTGTTTGACTTGCCCAGTCCAAAACTGTAATTAGATCTCAAATTGGTCAATGGATGAGGAGCTATGAGCTAAAAGTTTGTACTTGAAAAACAAACAACAACAAAAACTCGGAGCCATTCAATGAACGGCTACGCTGCCGCTAAAAATTGTCAAACCTATTGGAGATATACAGAGGGTTTAGAAAAACAAAATGGAAGATGTACAAAGACATCTATGAAGTGCAGAAGGATTATAACAGTAAGTACAATGATGTAGAAGAGAATATAATGACAAAATAAAACATATGAAAACAGATTGGTAAAACTAATGAACAAACTAGTTATGCCTATTTGTGCATCTGCCCAGTAATTCCAGTGTAAAACATCATTTACTATAAAATATAGAACAGGAGAAACTATGATATATGGACTACACCTGTTACCACTACTACTGTGCCATAGGTAAACAGGTGAAACACTGAACAATCAGCTATTCATCTTGCTGCCAATTTAAAAGTCCAGCTTTAATGATATTAAACAACCTTCTAACTGAAAACCGTAACAAATATCAAGCATTGGCAGTTGCCTTATCGAATAGTTTTGGATTAACACATCAGAATGAAGTTTTCTGAGCCAAGTTTAGGTGTAGAATGCTGCAAAAAGAAGAGATCTTTGTTAAATTTGTGGAAGACTTGGAAAGACTTGCCCAGTTATCTTACCTTGATACTCCATGTGAAATGATCAATTTGTTAGAATGTAATAAATTCATAGATGCCATAAGAAACAAGAATAAAACAAATTTGGTGTACCTCTTAAAGTGAGCTCTCCAGTTTGTGATGGAATGTGAAACCATGTAAGATGCAGATACTCAACTAAAGACATCATCATTTAAAAATTTTAACAGGTTCATTAGATCAAATGGTACTGAAACAACAACTCTTCTTGAAATTAGTCTTGGAGAACTGAGAGAATTGACAGTTGGTTACTCAAAATGGAAGAAGTAAACTGTGTGAAAGAAGGTGTTTCAGTTGCAACTTAAAAGGATATATTATTAGAAACTGCTCCCAAGGTATAACAGTAAATGGGAACTGTATGGAAAAATCTGAATATTACATGTAAACCTGTGAGGAATCGATCATGGGTAATGAACCAAGGAAACAAAATATTGAGAATTAGAATATTCTACCTGCCTCAATTGAAATAAGGAGTGTATTATCTAAATTTTAAAAAAAGCAGCCCATGAATCAACAAATTTATTTATGGGAAACCTTGCAGTATTTTAATTTATTCTAGTTCTAGAACTACAGTTGTTCAACCAAAAATGTTGAGGGGGGGGGACCAAAAGAAAATCTAACTTAATCATTGTGAATATTCTGTGTATACTATATCCCACAGATTTGTTAGCATTTTTAGACACAACATTGCAGTTCACTGGCTCTTAATTTTTACTACCCTAAGGAAAAAGTAAAACTGTTACACCCTCTCTGCACTAGTTTACATCAGAGAAGATACAATTGTGGGGTGCAGTACTACAAACTGTTAAATACTGCAAAACATGATCAAAGCCACATTCGTTATTTTATTTTTTCCTGAACAGTTAAGCTATATTCATTCAAAATACAAGATTCGATTTACCAATCTCATGAACACATTTATATTGTGTTAGATATAGAGATATAGAAGTTATAAGTAACCACACAAAGTAACAATATTATAGCAATAATTCATATAGACAAAGCAGAAACACTGAAATCAATAAGAGAGTGGTATTTTGGATTGAAAAATGAATCATTATCCTAAATGTCATTATTTTATGACCCATATAAGATGAAGGTTACGTAAGGTGATCAATATATTGTTATACATTATTTTTTACTTTCACTCGTAAATTTTTGGGATTTCTTGTCTGTAAATCTGAACACTTTACACATCATATTAACATATTGATGTATAACATTTTACTTTGCTAATAGTTGGTGAAGAGGATATATCTATATTCTTATGCAATTATATGCTGCTGCTTTTTATTTCTCACAAACATTAACTTAGATTTCAATAAGCTGGAAAAACCATTATCTGGTTAGGAATCCCAGATGTTTATTTTAGATATGAACTCCTATGCTCTATGAACACTAACCCAATTTACAATTGCTCTATTTTTCAATAATTTATGTTTGTAAGGAATTTGTGTATTTCAATTTAAAACTTTTTAAAGAATTTTGAAATGGTGAAATCATGTTTTTATGTGTTTAATTTGTACCTGGAAAACATTTCTTTGTTCAGTTTCATTGTGGTATCATATACAAAGTAGAAAACCCATATATAAATTGAAATATTACTGAATAAATTCAGTAAACTGAATTATAAAGCTAACAAACATAAGCACAACTTCGATGATGAGGAACCCACTTTGAGACTAATAATAGCTGGAGACGGCTTGAATGGATAATGAAGAAAAACTTTAATATAAGTTTAACATAACAGCAAATGTACAACGTTTCAACAAGGTTTTGTCATCATCAGGTACAAGTAATTTACACTGACATGGATATATATATATATATATACAGTATTTAACAAAGAAGGCACATCTAGGCACCCCGGGGTGTTGGTTTAGAGTAGGGTTGTTTTGTTCAATTAAGATGGATTCCTTGATTTTTCATTTGTTTGTGTTGGGTTCTTTGTTTAAAATGACTGTGTTTTTAATAGATATACTATGGTTTTGAGTTGCAATGGTGAAAACGTGGGACAGTTTT
>NW_013666303.1:250913-280861 GCF_000517525.1 Limulus polyphemus
TATATATATATATATATATATCAGCGTCAGTGTAAATTACTTGTACCTGATGATGACAAAACCTTGTTGAAACGTTGTACATTTGCTGTTATGTTAAACTTATATTAAAGTTTTTCTTCATTACCCATTCAAGCCGTCTCCAGCCATTATAAGCACAACTTGTTCATTTCAAAATGGTAATTAGTTAAAATTTAATTGTAGTGATAATTAAAGAATATTGGTCTGGTAATTGGCCTTTCAAAGACAGTAATATTAAGATCAACTTTAGTTTGACATTGATTTTACTAAATAAAAGGATATATAGATAATTCAAGGTTCTGAAATTACTTAATAATTTTGTATTAACATGAACAACTGTGTTTAGTACCATAATTGATTTACTTACAAACTTTGTGTTTCTAAATGCAGTTCATATCTAACAATTTTGTATTGGTATAAACAACTGCGTCTAGTAGTGTAGTTGATTTTCTTACATGACAGATTTGTGTTTTTAAATGCTGTTCATAAGAATAATTGTATTAGCATGAACAACTACGTTTAGAAGTGTAGTTGAATTTTAAGATACAAGCTGTGTTTCTAAACACAGTTAATATCTTATAATTTTGTATAAATATGAACAGTGGTGTTTAGTAACATAGTTGATTTTTAAAATATTGATTTCCACAAGTTATAGCTTCTTGTATTGAAGATTATCAGATTTAATTTTGTATTGTAATTAATTTTAATATGTAACAGGTAATAAACTATGTTATTAATCAATGTGAAATTGAAGTTTTTAATAAAATAGTTATGTGTCAAAACAGTGACATTCTCGTTATTTCTACTTAGCTTTTATCAAAAGGTAATATGTATTTCGGCATTCATTATTTTAAAATTATTTAAAAAAGGAAGCAAATTTTGATAGAGTTTTTAGTTCTTTCTTTTTTTACAGTGGAATGTTTTTTGGTTAATTTAATTGTTAAATCATTAAGCTTAGTTTCTTGTTTTCTACCAGACAGTTAGTTCAATTGTAGGCTTTTCTGCCATATCTCCATACATTTATTTAGGGTCTCACACATGGTGGTCCCCAGCAGAGACTGTTCCTACCACCTCAGGGCTACTTTGTGGTAATGTAACACCCAACCTTCCATCTAGGTACAGCAGCTCACCATGTGGAAGCTTTAGGCTAGAAAATGTTGGCACTGTAATGCTGGATACTACCTCTTCTTCTGATCATGTGCCACAACCTCGTAGAAGTGAGTGTTGGCTATTTGTCGGCACTTGTTTATAGACCTTATTAAGCCTTTCTTTATTTCTTAATGCTGATAATAGCTTTAGTGAATAGTAAACCAAATATGCATACAGCAAGTTGTCAAGTAATGAATAAGCAATGTTCTTTAGAATATAATGCAAATGCATACATTTTATTTCAGCTATGTGGTAATGCCATTAAGTCTTTTACATACTGTAGGATAAAAATAAACTGATAAATTTAGTTAAAGTATGGAGAAATTATCTGATAGTTTTTCTTCAAAAGGATAGTTGGAAAAAAATCATTCTTATATAAGATGCCAAATGAAATATTGTAAGTATTGTAGTGTGATAGCTTTAGATAATACTTGATACAGTTTTTGTAAAGTTTGTCTATTTAGGATCTTAATTTGTATGCAGTAAAAGAGTTAGTTATGTGGCAAATATGCAGAAAAAAAAATTATGCATTGATTATGCAATATCTACCTAAACTAAAAACAGCTTAAAACAATAGTTTTTAAAAGAATGTTAGACATAATTAATGTAATTTTGCCATCAACAGGGATTTTATTTTTATATGTTTTTATGAAATAACAATAAACACATGTTTTAGACTTAAGATGTCTTTCAACAGGCCATTAATCAGACTGTCTGGCCAGCAGGTATTGCTTGCCAAAGTAATAAATAACAAACTAAGCCATAATTAAGTAAGAAGTTATAAATCTCGTACTACTTCCCTAGATGTAACTAAGTTTAGAAATTCAGACTGCAGTTATGCAGTGGGTACACATTCAACCATTAATTATGAAATCATATGTATATTATGCAAGATGTGTCATGACCACATAATTGTGTTACACTTGGGGCCCTGCCTGTTGTAAAGGGTAAATAGGCAATCAATCATCAGTTCTTTAATAAACACCTGTATTGATATCAGTAAAAAAATTACCTATTAAACTTGAGGAGTATTGTGTTTATGTAGTTAGCCTTTAATTAAAAGTACATGTTGGACTAGGTTTTTACAGATAGTTTCTGAAATTGATACACATTCTTGACTTTTTTTTACTTTTATAGAGTACAACATAAAGTTCTTTTATGATTAGATTCTAATATTTTTATCTAATTTATATATTGCATCATATTATGTGTTGAAATTATAATAATGCTAGAACTACTTCCTTTAACAATTTGTAAAATTGGTTGTATGTTAGAAAGCCATTTTAAGACTATATTTGTACTAATATTTCAAAGTAAGCTTCATTTTTGTCAAAATGTGCATATTAGCTTGCATTAGTTTGTTTATATCCAGATCCTCATAACATTTTGCTGTGTTTTTCAGTTACCTGTATTTTTTTCCTTGGTCGAAAATACATAGAATAATTCAGTTAATTTTTGTAAGTGAAAAAAATAGAAATCAAGAAAATATTTTTCTTGCAAGGGTTAAATTATCTGATTTGGTACTTTTAGAAAATGGTAACATAGGTTAGTCAGTGAAGTAATTTATAAATGATCTGTCTACATTTGATTTGTTTCAAAGACAACACTTCATGGTGTGGCATTCAGCTTTACTGATATTCACCAGATAGTTAAGTGAAGAATATTTCTAATACAGACATATAAATATAAACCAAACAAGCAAACACAGGTGAATGTATTAAACAAATCTTTATTCACAACAATATCTGTTTTTGTCACTAAGCTAGTCAGTTTTTTAGTTTCTGTTGACTTAATCTGACTGCTGGGTTGAAAAGGGTTAAAAACCAAGAGTCTCAGGAAACAAGAGACACAATTTTGGAAATATCTCACTTTGATAGACAAAAATTTAGTACAGTATTCCATAAGTCCTCTGGTTGCATACTTCAACCAACAGTTTACAAACAATTATAACTCAGCACATACAGGTTTCTGTATTACCTCTTTATATAGGCTATGCACCTAGAAGTCCATACACAAACACATACATATAAGCTTGAGACATAAGAGTAAAGGTTGCAGTATGTGACTTTTACGTGTGTAAAAGAATTAGCATATTTATGATTTTGTGACGTCCAATTAACATGAATGTGATGAAATTGCATGGAAATTTAGAGATATTACATGAGTATGCTTGAATAAATATATCTTCTGTATTACCTTATTGGCCTGATTATAAGGCAATGTTTTTTGATTAATAATTAGGCTGTAAAATTCTTATAATCATAGCCGACCACAGGCCCCTTCCCCCTACTCTAGACTGTTGCAGATAGCATTTGTCTACGCATGTGCACCAGATGTATGCTTAAGGTCAATGCTTATTCTTGCAACTAATCCACCTACAGTCTGTTCAGTTACAGTATTAATTTTGTGGACCTAATAAAGGACGTTATGACACTCAATTTTTTTCTTCCCATGGTTTCTGAAAATGGGGGTTGCCTTATATTTTAGAACACCCTATAATTGGACCAATATGATACTTATAGAAAGATAAAATCAATAGTTATTTCAGCTACAACAAAGGTGCTTTAGAGTTAATCTTTTATAATCTCCTTAATAGTATTGTAAATTGCATATTTTGAAGTATATATGTAATAATATTGGATATAAAATGTTTAAATGAACCATATTATATTTAAAATTCTTTTAGGAATTTTGAAGAACTAAGAAGTGTTTTCAGACTAGATAAAATGGAATAAATAAATCTTAAGTCTTGAGCAAATACTAAAACTGTACAAGTTTATTCATTGAAGATAATTGTGAAATTTGCTTTTCAAAATAATATATATATATAAATAATTTCGTATTAGTAAGATAGTATTTTTATAATTATGTTATGAGTAAAAATATTCAAAACGTGGCAGAATCAGTAATTGTGCTACCATTAAGTAACAGTTTTCATCATTGAATTAATTCCAAAAGGCACACAAAATTATTTTTGAAGGGTTTTATTAGTAAGTGTATGTTTTAACTTGTAGCTAAAATGTCTGAAATCTAGGAGTAAGTTGTTTGTATTGTGAGATTTCAGAATTTGCTTTAATGTTTCAAAACTGTGAGTTCTTGGGAACATATTGGCAGAAACTTTGCCCTGTAAAAATATCTTCACGTAGTTTGAGCAAAATGTCCATGAAGTCAGCTGCAATTTTTCCCATTTGGCATTGTAAGTGTATAAGGGTCTGCTCTTTTACAAAGCTAGTTGTAATAATAAAATAGACTCTCTTTCTTCATTGCTGTATTTGATGTTTATGGTTAGTAATGGCTACGTATTTCTTGACACCACCCATATTCATTAACAGATGTTACCCCAAATTATGTTAGCACTCCCACCAATACAAGACACCAATAAATAACTTCTGATTTTGATTGACATTTTTAAATTGATTTATTATTATTATTTTCTTAGAAATTAGCAGCATATATTAAAACCAGAATATGACACTTCCTATAGTTTATATAAATTTAATGTAAACTATTATGCAGATGTGCTTCACAGTTGTCTTTGCTAGAAAACTAGATCATTTTATATATTATTTATATAAAAAACTGTGGTGCAATGAGCACCATTTCCATACTTTGTGTGTAGTAAAGTTTCACAAACAAATGTGTGTTTTTCCTTAGAGGCAATATATATATACATACACACAAACACATATTTGTTACTAACATCCAAAGAACATTACTATTATTTGTTTATATCATATTTGGTCAATCAGAGTTGATTGAAGTTTTAACATATTTGGTTAAGAATTTTTTAGAAGTTAATGAAGTTCCACCTTTTTTAATATATATAATCTGGAAGTTTTAAAAATTATTTTTAAGAATAGTTTTTATTTTATTGGAACTTTATTTTCTGAATATTAAGTCACATTAAATCCACACCTTTTGAAATAATTGTGAATATTTTAAAATGGAGCAAAGTGCTCAAGATCACATGGAAGATGTAAATAAAGAATATTATGTATGAAGTTTAAATTGTGCTTAAATTCTAAGGTACTTAGAGTTGACTCAAGCTATCTGCAACTAGGAACTTAACAGAATAGGAAGTCCCTGAACATTATAGTAGATGTTTTTGCAAGAGATCATTAAAAAAATATATTTTTCTTACAAATTTCATTTATTAGTTAAATAATTATCATTTTCAGTTTTTCCATTAATATCTAATTATTGATGCAGAATAAGTTGTGAAAACTCCCATGGTTGAGATTCATTTGAGATGAAAGATACTAAAGGATGTGGTTGTTGGAATAAACTAAATAAACATGCTTTAGATTTATAAGCAGTTATTTAAAGAATCATCACAAAAGTACTACATGTATGTAGCATAAATGCATTTCATCCTTAGCATATATTGCATTAGCTTTATTGTGTAAGTCCTAAAAGTAATATACAGTCACAGTCTGTAATGATCTGTTGTACAATTCCAGTGGTATGAACATTTTAAATCCTGAAAGCAGTACGCTTTTAAAGTTGGCAATGATTTACCATACTATTCCATGGTATGAATATTCTAAATTCTGAAAGTAGTGCACAGTGTATTTGTAATAATTTGTTGAACTATTCCATGGTATGAACATTTTAAATACTGTTTTATTTTCTGTCCTGACAGCTGATGTACACAGTAGCAAGATAAATAAAATAAACACAATAGAATGAAAAGTTATGCATGTTTTTCATAAAACTATTATGTAAATTTCCCTTGCCTATGCTTCTCAATCTTAGCAGACATAAAAGAACTTTGAAAGAATGAGTAATAAATAGATTTAAAAAAAACTCTTGGGTAGAGATAAAATGAGGTTTAATCTGTCTTTATTACTAACCTGGTCTTTCAGTTGTAGAGGAAATGTTAGGACATCTTTATGCAAAACCTCCATCAGCCGAGGTTTACCATGAACCTGGGGTCGCAGGTAATTTTTTTCCTTTTTCACAGCACAGTTTTCAATGTTGTGAGCCTGCATGGTACATGTAGTATTTAATAAAGGAAACTTCCTTCACCTTGTATTATGCATATCTTATGTATTTAGTCAAATGAACTTTTTTTTTTCATTTTAGTAGAAAAAAAAAAAAACAGAAACAAAATCTTTTATATGTTGCATGTAAAGCAGAATAGTTTAGAAGGTTTGCATTTTGAAGTTCACATTTACTTTACATTTTTTTTTCTTAAGTAATTGCATAACATGTGGGGTATAGTATTTTTAGTTTAAAATACAGAAACTTGTAGTAAATTAATTACAGTTATCCATTGAATAGTAAAAGTTGCTTTATTGCTTAGTAGCCACAATAGATTAAAAGTATTGTCTTAATTGTAGTGAATGGTAGTCCTCATTATCTAACATTACAAAAAGAAATTACTAGAATATATCATTCTAAAATATAATCTATCTCTTTATTATAAATGTTTTTGTTGTTTTGTATTGAATAACTGAGATATGGGAAAAAAGGGGGGGAAATGCTGATGGGCTTTATATTTTTATTAACCGTAACTATCATCATCATAAGTTAAAGGGCCAAACAAATGCTGTTTTGTAAGTGGAATGAATTTAATGCTTGTAATCTTATAAAATGTAATTTAACATTAACAAATTAAAACTGATGTGATTTAGTTTAGTTGTTTGTGCTTGTGTTATAAAGTATAAGTTGTAATCATTGTTAGTGTACGTATGTTTGGTGAAATTTAAGAATAATATTTTAGGAAAATTTTTATATGTTTCCAAACTTTCTCTGTACAGTGCTACCTGTTGTAATTTTTCTTCCCCGCAAGCATACTTTGTAAATTATTTTATACTCCTATATCACCTGGGTAGTATGATTCTACTTCCATGTATACATTTATACCCAAAATTATTGTGTCAACTTTATATATTGTTAATGATGTGTTGGATATGGTTGTATCTAATCCATTGTTCATACAAGTCAGACTGATACCGTAATTTGAGTTTTAATTAGAAGAGAGAATTCATACAGTAATTAATAACCTTTCTTAAATTTATACAGCATTACAACTGTTTGAGATATAGGTAATTCTCACATTTTTGTTTTAATTATAAAAAATATAATAATTATTTCATTGGTTTTAATAAAAAAAAACATCAGTTGTAAAAGCTTACAAAAGTAAGCAGCATATTTATTTACACCAGTGTTATACAAGAATTATTATTACTAGTGAATTAGTTAATAAGATGATATTCTAAAGTCATATGAGTAGTTTATCAATGCTTTTTTAAAACTTTCCAGTATGTTTCAAGCTTTTAATTGCAAGTTTTATTAATTAATTTTCATTGTTTCTTCTTCATAGAGTAACTTGAAGTTAAAAATCCACTTTTATTAATAGGAAGATATTTTTTGTCATTGTCTCATGTTTATTTATAGTTCCAAAGCATATTAAGAGTGTATATGCTATCTGTAAAATGTTGTTTCATAATAGTTACTGAAATTCAGCAGCATTAGTTGGAGGGGATTGTTTCAGATCACTCTTAATTTTATGTATATTTGAATTATAAGAAATGAATATAGCATTAGTGGATTATTATAAAATGTTTTACTGTAACAAAGTTTCGTTAAATGAGTTTAAAAGACTATAAATCAATTTTGCATATCATTATGATAGCTTTTTTCAGTTATAATCATATGAAACTTTTTCAGACCAAAAACCGCAATTGTATTTACAATCCTCTATCTTACTCTCTACTTCACGAACATGTACCATAGATGGACTTTGATTCCTCTTTTTTTATCTAGGTTTTGAGTGATCATTCATTGAACTTATAGAGGAGTTACAGTTATGATAAATGGTTATTTATTGTAAAAAATATTTTGAAAATTATATCTTTAATACTATTAATACCAGTCTCTCTGTAGTGTTTTTTTTTTAACATAAAAAAATGTTTCTTTGGTGCAAATCACAAAAATATGATTCCTTTTTCTATGGAAAGTCCTCTTTTTAGCTGCAGCATAGTGGCTCATAGAATGGCTCTGAGTTTTTTTCAAGTACAAACTTTTAACTCACAGCTCCATCAATTCTTGACTGATTTGAGATTTAATTTCAGTTTTGACTAAGGAGGTCAAACCTTTTCGATTAATGTATTTGACAACACCCAAGGACTTGTAGATTAATTTGCTCTAATCCTGCATAAAATAATTTCAATTTGAGGGTAGGCAGGTATACACATTGCCCCACGCTTGGTATTGCTGGTGCACAAAAATTTAGCTAATTAAAAAGGAGAAAAAGGTCTCATAGATTAATTTGCTCTAATCCTATCTAAAATAATTTCAAGTGCTGAGGCTATGGAGGATTTTCTCATGTTTTTACTAAGAAATGAAAATCTTATTCTCAAAAATGCATAAGTAAGCATGATTTATATTTGTAAATATTATTTCAGTACATGAAATATATGTGTTTGAAAGAAGTCTTAAGTGGAAGAATATGATTAATTTTGGAAGTTTCCATGGGTTTCATTACTTTTATTGAGTTTTTTAGGAGATAACATTTTGTTCTTGTTATGAACTTTTCAGTGCATCAAGAAGAAAAAATATGACCTGTCAATTCACCATCAAAAAAAATCAAACTAGTGGATATATTGAACTTTTCAAGATGATCAGTGTTTTGTTAATTCATATAACACAGTAAATAAACATAATCGGTATTTTGGGTAGAAAGAGTTTCCATGCTTTTGTTTTTTATTTTTCTACGTTTTGTATAAAAGAGTGGCTTCAAACTTTTTTCACTGACAACACCCTAACCTGCTTACCTTGATTTTTGTGACACACCTGATGCCACCTAATATTTATTTTGTAGAGTTTTTTTTTTCGTTCTCAATTATTCTTTGTTTGGTGAAACTCACAATACCTCCAGCAATTTGCCAGCCATGACACATGGTTTGGAAACTACTGGTATAAAAAGTTAATTGCTAATTTGTAAGTTTCCTTGTTTTATCTAACAGAATTGTTATTTTAGGTTTCCATCTTATGGCATACATATTAAACATTGCAAATGAAAATTTCAAAAAAAATATATTTATGTTTTACAAAAGTCTTGGGACTATGAATTTGCAGGCTGTTTTTAATCTTGATAAATTTCCTCCAGATCAGAAGAGGTTTGCAGTATTTGTGTCAGAATATTAAAAATTCATAATAGTAATATCAGATTGGCTTATATACTGGTAATGCTGAGAACATAACTGATTCTTTAAATCGTAAACAGGGCAGAAAAGACTATAGAGGACTTGGTGGTGGGGGATTCCGGTCTTAAAATTTTTAATTGACTAAACTGTGACTTGTATGTTTTAAATGTAATTTTAGTATGCTTTAAAAAGTAAATGGAAAAGTGTGTTTGTTTCAGTTTTATTGTCTTAAAACGTTCTTTAATTTTCCCATTAATTGATTTTTTTAGGCATGTATCAAAGCCTTTAGATACAAGTATTTTTGTTGATCTTATTCTTGATTTTTATTTCAAAGATATTCATATGCAAGTCTTTCTGTTAACATTATCAAATTTTTGTTTTAATTACAGGTGTTAATGGTTCAACTACTGCCAAGTATTCCTCCAAGATTCGGGTAAATGCTTCCAGTGAACATGAAACTTCAGGGAATAAAAGGTGTGTGTATGTAGCAAATTTTTATTCAATTTTCATAATTTGTACTTTTGCATCATGATAAGGAACATATTATTTTGGGAAAAGGTATTTTCATGTATTTTGGCAAATTAGTTAAAAGTATTTATTCAAAAATAACTGAAATGATTTATCTAACTTAACATGATAGCATATATTGTGCTCATCAAATTCAATTTAAGTTAATTGATTAATGACTAATTTTCTACTTGTCTACAGCATATTAAAGCATTTACAATCTGTTTGAATTGTGTTTCATTTTGAGCATAGTATTGCATCACTAATCATATTCTTCATTATCACTTGATTTGTGGAATTGGGTTAAACATTGAGTAATATTTTAATTTATACTGTAGCTAGTCATCAAGAAAGTGAAAAAAATTTTGGAGTTGTAAGAATTTCATTCCCAGTAGAAGAGAACTGCAAGATTGAATACAGAAAATGATTGAATGGTTGCTTGAATTGTAATGTGTGAGAAAATTAAGAAATAAAAGAAAAGTAACAGCTTAAAACATAGTCCTTTGATAATAACCAATTTTGTAATATAACCCCATCAAAACATTTTGCTTTTATTGTTGGGCATAACCTAGTCGTTAGCATATTAAAAGTTTGAATCTGAGGAGTTATGATTCATCACCCATTGCTACAAAAATATGCTCCACACTTTTGGGCCTTGGTTCCCGTGTAAGAGTAAAGTCAAACTCCACTAATGAGTAAGACAAGATTATCCCAAGAGTTAGTGGTGGGTGCTGTTAATTAGTTGCCTTCATACTAGTCTATTGGTTAAAACAAAGAAAAGCTGTGCACAGCTTCATGTAACTTTGCATGAAATTCTGAAACAAACAGTTTCTTTTACTATCATTAAAAGGGATTCATAGTTATATATATTAATTTTACTTCAGTACCAAGAAACTTTAACTTCATAAATTGCCTCATTATAAGCATTTGTAGATAGTCTCTAAACACAGGGGTATGGAATTCATTTCCCCCTGAAGCCCAATTTTACTGTTATACCTTTCCCATTGAACAAGTAGTTTTTCACATTGTTTATTCTGTTGCTAAAAAACACTCCAGATAGATTTTTATGGAGCCAAATAAGTTACTGAAAATTCTGAACTGCAAAAGTCAAGCATATACACACAAACATAAACATTTAAATTGTTTACCTCTAAACCTAAAACCAAAATGATATTCACAAATTTACATATCCCTTTAATTAACATACTCAGCAGTGACACACACACAGTAAAAAATGTATTTAAATTATTGCAACAGCATTATTAAATTGATTTTGTGTACAATAGAAGTCCATTGACTTTGACTGCCAGCTCTAGGGAGAATATATAGCATAGTAAAAAATTATAAATGCTTTAAACTGAGTAATATGTACATGAGGTATTCAGTATGCTGCACTGTAAAATCCTAATGACTAAATGTTAAAATGCATAAAATACAGGAATAAATATCTAACAGCTTTGATGGAAAATGCTATGTATGCCATTTCCAATAAAGTTGAGCAGCCAATTAAATAAAATAAAAATTCTAAAGGTAAAATTTAACTTTTTTGTGTGTATTTTTTGGAATGAGGATTGGACAAGTAGATTTTTAACAAAGATGAGTATATTTTTCTAGCATTTTGTCCCTTGGACAAGAAGTTTTTATCCAAAATTTAACTCCCATGATTTGATACAATCATAACATAGGGTTAGGCATCTTTTTGATGTGTTTTAGGACTAAAATGATGCTTCACTGACAAGTCGGTCATTCTAAAATGTTTTAGACAGTCTTTGGAAAACTTTTAAAACATAGCCCGATTTAGTTAGTGTCAGGTTTTATGTATGTGGGCAGGATTCTTTACAGTAGGTGTCTGTGACTTGTTGCTGACAAATTTTAACAATAGACAAACAGCAAACAGTCCACTTGTTTCAAAACAATATATTAAAACAAGTCAAATATATATATATATATATATAAATTTTTATTAAACTGTTGATTACCATAGTTGTATCCAGAGCTTTAAAATAATTGTCTCCTTTCATCATAAGTTCACACAGGTTTGTTCAATTACTTTAGAACACAAATGACAAGACAAATTACTCTTCTCTACTCTGTTATTGCACAATCTGGGATAATTTCATTTAAAAAAATGCCACTAAACAATCTTTATGGCTAAACTCACAAACACGGTCTAGATCTATATAACTATATCTCTCACTAACTTTATCCTAACTTGAATTAAATTTTGGACACATATTTATAGCCTGACAGAGGCCTCAAATGTTCTACACATTATGAGATACTAAGATGCAATAGGACTCAGTTGACACAACAAGAAAAACTTAGAAGTTTCTAGTAACATGTGCCAGTTCACAACAATTGAACTACACATTAAGTTACTGTTGAATAAAGTTTTATTACACAACAAATTATTATTCCTTCACAGTTACGTACACAAACCTGCGATAAACTGTCTCTTTTAAAAATAACTAAATTTAACACATACTACATTTAAACTATATAGTTCATAATACTCACATTAAACTTAAACAGTCATGTATATCTAACAGTTAAGCAGTTTCAAAAACTGTATTTAGAAAAATTTCTCGGAAGTTATGTTAACAGCCTTTTGTAATTTTATTTTATTTGTTATACATTTAAAATGAGATAAAATAAACTGCTGAAATATGCTTGTAGTTCAATTGCAGTTAGTGTTTTTATTGTAGTATTGTGAAATTTACTGTTGTTAAGTCATAGTTTTCATTGATAAGTAGATATATTAATGATTATATATTAATTATAATTAATGATTATATATTAATGTGAGAAGACTAAGAGGTGTGAAATAAAACAATTCAAAATCATTAAGGAAGTGTACTGTGAGGTTTGGATGTGGCCTGTGGTTAAGGAATGTATTGGACTTGGCACTTGTGATTTTATTGCATTTATTCTGAATTAATCAATAAAGATTGTATGACAGTGATAAATAGGAATTTCTCAAATTCATTTTGTTATCAGACACATAAATGTACACCTTGAGGCTACAACTTTGGTGATGAATAGTGATAAGCAGCCAGCACTGCTCGTTGATTTCAGGTGCATTAACGTTGACGATGTGCAGCGATTATACATGGGATGTGGGTTCATTTTAATTGCTTTTGTTTTGTACTATAATATGGCATCTTGTGATATGATACCTTACCTCTTCTCACATAATAGTTTTCATTGATTTGTGCTGCCCTCTATATGCACAATTTTTGCTAGCCACTAGCCTTTTTGTTCCCACCTACCCTCATGTGTTATAGTTGCATTGTAGCATGCAAATGAGCATGTGATAACCTTCCACCATTAGGAGTGTGACACACCCTGACTCCATTTATACTGTAGAACATTCTCATCATTTCTCAATTTGGCATACATGAGTACATTTGTGCTGAACTTTTGCTCAATACTTCACATTTTTGTGTTCATTTGAGCCTTTTGCTACCTTTACATTTGTTGTCATTTACATTTTAAACATTTTCTTGGGGAAAGTTTTCTTTTCCACACAATGAACTCTCAGTTTCTTGTAATGAATATGACTTCTGGGTGGATCCTATCACAACTAATCAAGCCACACTTAATTCTACTATGGTTTTGAGCTCTTCACTTCTGACAGAGGACGTCTTGGCCTTGGTGCATCACAAATTAGAGTCTTATGTGCAATCTGCAATGTCTCCTGACTTGCAGTCAGATCTACCATTTCTTGGACAATCTGTTCTTGAGGATGAAGACTTGGTCAGCCATTTTCCATCTCTTGCTTTTGTCCCCTGCTCAGTTGTCTCATTTTCGTCTTATCCTCACAACTATCCTCTGTTATCTGTCATCTACTTACCTCCTTTCTGAAGCTATCTACAGTTCTCCTGAGAGGTTTTTGGCAAATACTTGAGCCCTTCTTTTCTCTGTGTTGGAGCATTTATCTTCTTCTGCTTTGTCCTTTTATATGTGGCAGCATGTTGTTGGGATCTCCTTGGCGGAGATGCCCTTTTGTCACATGTGCATCTCCATGCTACTTATCTGCATGACTTTTGCCTGACTCCTTTCTTGTGCCAGTCTGTTTTTGAGGATGTCCCTGATAGTCTCTCTAGTGGAGGCTGTATATCAACATTCCACCATCTCCTCCTTGTTTTTCATCTTTCTCAATCCTCTCTTGTTCCTATTCCTGTGTCTCGTTGTCCAACTTCTCACCTCTACTGGTTCCACCTTCCTGTGTCAGATCATCCATTGTCGTCTTTTCAGATGCTAGTATCTTCAGTGACTACCTCTTGGGTTCTGGTACTGTAGAGGTGCAGTTGGCCAGGTTTGCTCATCTGTGGTGTCCTTTTGCTGCAGATTCTTGGGTTCTTCAGGTGCTCACAGAAGGACTGTTTCTTCATTTTTCCACTCCTCCTCCATTACCTTAAGTTCTCATTTCTTTCCCTCCTCCTCCTCAGGATCCACTTTCTTGCCAAGGTCTCTTCAAGGCAGTTGAGATTTCATGAGGAAAGATGCTGTAAATCAAGTGTTTCACCTTTCTTTGGGATTTTATTCCTGTCTGTTTGTTGTCCTCAAGAAAACAGGAGATTGGCATCTGGTTATCGATCTTTGAAACCTCAACCACTTCATTGACACCCACTTTTCATCATGGAGTCTTTTCTCACCCTCATATGGTCATTAACTCCAGGTCTTTGAATGATTAAGTTTTACATTTAGGATGCTTACCTTCATATTCCTATTTCTCCTGCATCCAGTCATTACCTTCGGTTTGTTCATGGGGGCTAGATGTTTTAGTTCTGCACTCTCCATTTCAGTCTCACATCAGTTCCGTACATCCTCTGTCACATAGTCAGAGCCCTTGCCCATCATATTCACGACCTGGGACTGCAATTTCACCACTATATGGATGACTTACTCCCATTTCCTCTTTCAGGAGGCAGATAATTACGAGTGGCTTATCAAACTAGAGAATTCCCATCTCACTCCCACTCAGTAGGTTATTCATCTGGGGGTGTTTTTCAACACCTATCTCAGCAGGGCTTAGCTTTCTCCTCTATGTTTGAGGAATATGGAATGCTTGGTTTCCAAAGCCAAGACATTTCCTTCTGTTCCTGCATGTGAGGTTCTTTCTCTCATTTGAGGATCTGAGCTTACATAGATTTCCTCACCCCTTGGGGTCATGAACATGTGTTGCATGATCAATGGAACCTTGTTCCTGATCCCTTGGGCTCCTCCATTTTTCTTTTTTGCACCCTCCAAATTGACTATGCCTGGTGGCTCAACAGAGACAACACCTCAGCTGGCATTCCTCTTACTCCTCCCTATTCTGATCTTCATCTCTTTACAGATGCTTCTATTATGGGATGGGGCATATTTGGATTCTTAGGAAATAGTTGCTCAGAGGTCGAATCTACCCAACACATCAACCTGTTTTGGAGCTTCTGGCTGTTAATCAGGCATTGGATCCATTTCCTGTCTGTAGTACATAGGCACCTGCTTATGATTCATTCTAACAATTTAACAGTTGTCCCTTATGTCAGTCATCAAGGTGGTACCTGGTCTCGTGTGCTTGGATTTTGGACACTGGATCTCCTTTTCTGGGCCCAATCTCATAACCTCCATCTTCTTGCTTGTCATATCCCAGTTGTTCTGAATCTTGTGGCAGATCTGCTTTCTCGTCCCAATAACATTCTACCATCAGGATGGTCTTTTGCTCCTCGGGTATTTCAGTGGTTAAGCTCCCAGCTAGGTATCCCCCTACTGGATGCCTTTGCCACCCAGCTCAATACCAAACTTTTCCCTTTTCTGGTCTCAGTTCAGCATGCTTAGGATATGAATGTGTTCAGTCATGATTGGTCCAATCATTACCTGTATGATCATCCTCCCATCTGTTTTCTTCCCTACATTCTCTCTCTTATTCAAATCATTCTGTATCGAGTCCTTCTCACTGTTTCGTTCTGGGCTTCACAACTGTGGATTCCACTCTTGAACCTCTATCAATCAACTCCTCCCATACCTCTTCCTCTTTCCGAATCTCTTCTCCAGCAACCTTATTCCTCCATCTTTCATCCTGCCATAGCTACAATCTGTCTTCATGCATAGGGTTTGTCTAGTTCCTTGCAAGGCATTTTGGACTCTCTATGTGAGTAGCATTCTGTTAATTCTTCTTCCTTTCTTGTTGGCCCGGCATGGCCAGGTGATTAGGTGTGACGGTGATGACTAGCTGCCCTCCCTCTAGTCTTACACTGCTAAATTAGGGATGGCTAGTGCAGATAACCCTCGTGTAGCTTTGCACAAAAATTCAAAACAAACAAACAAATCCTTTCTTGTTTACCAGTGTAAATGGAGCATTTTCCATCCCTGTTCTTTGCATCACAGCTTTCACCTTGCCAACCAACTATTCCCCATCTGTCTGATTTTTTACTTGGCTCTTCAACAGTGGTTTATCTGTTTCTATCATTGCTGGATAATAGGTGGTGGTATGTAGTACTTTTCATTTTTACAGTTTTCACCACATATTTTTTCTCTCCTGTCATTTATGTCCAGTTTCATTCTTTTTGCCTGCTTTATCCTTCCCATCCAGTTGCCCTATCAGATTGGAACCTCAGTTTTTTTTCTTTATGCTCTTGCCCTTCCCCCTTTTGAGCCTTTGGCCTCTTGCTCTTCATACCATTCTCCTTCCAGACTTATTTTTTACTCCTCTTTGCTTGTGGATGTCGTAGGTCAGATATCTTTGCTATTGATGTTTCCCACATTCATTATCATCATTTGTATGTCTTTAATTATCCTGATTCATAGTTTTTTCCACAAAACATTATCAGTGGTGCAAGAAGGGGATAGCACATTCACATCTAGTTCCCTTTTGTCTATTTCTAATCTATATTCCCATTCTGATCCCTATAATTTTCTTTTTCCAATGTGGGCTCTTTGTTCTTATGTAGCCTGCATGGCTTCTTTTTACAGATCCTGTTCTTGCCTTTTTATCCACTTTAAATCTACACCATACAGCCATTCAGGTCTGAAGTGATGGGGTGTTCCACAAGACCACTAGAGGTTGTTTTGTAATATCTTGCTTCATAACTAAGGCCCGTGAACCAACTCGTGAACTATCATGAGTAAAGTAATGTCAGGATCGCTGCCTATTCCTCCAGTTCTAGTTAAACCAGGACTGCCTGCCTTAGGGTTTTCATGGTCACCCATTGTACTGTCTTACACTACTGCATTCCTCCAGACTCTCCATCATATTGTTATCCCCTCCTCTCCCAGTGGATTACAGGAGTCTTTGCCACTTACCAGTTTCTAGTCACTGGGGTGATGGACCATGCAGACTTTCTCTTGAGTGTGACTACTTCCACTGAGTTGAGAGTATGGTAGTGATGTTCTCTTGGTGTAGATGGTGAGTACCCTGTCTCCTACCCAATGCTGTCCAGTTTTGGAGTGGATGAATCCACCACATGCAGTTCACCCTTCCAACTGGATTTTCCCTCTTCCTACCACTGCCTGGATGTCAGTTCCTGGGTGGTCTGGTATTGAATCAGCACAGGATCAGCCAACAAAAGTCCTCACACATGTAGTTGATAGGGGCCCTCCTCTTACTGTGGAATGGATGAAAAATTCCAGATGCCACCTGGTTTTGGACTGGAGTTGACCCACCACATTTGCCTTCCCCTTCCTAATGTTACCCAAATGTTGGGTTCCCAGGTGGCTTGGTGTTGGCTGTGTACTTGGTCTGCACACATGCCCTGGCTTGGTTGTTGGAATGGAAGTTGTTTTTCCCTTTTGCTTCCTGGTCTTGAGGTGAAGACAGTTGGGACCATCCTCCTACCACAGACTGGAAGACAAATACCCAACGCTGCCTGGTTTTGGACTTGATTTGACCCACCAAATATGGTCTGATGCACCCTAGCCACTCTACACCATCTGGCATGTCCAATTACAAGTTGGACATGCATATTTTCTATTTGATTTAGTAACACATATCTTGACATTGGGCAAAATGTATACCTTTTCCAGATGTGCAATATCTCATGAGTGTGACCCTGTACATTAGGGTATCAAACTACATGGGTTCTCTTCAGTTACCTTCCGAAGAGTGCTCATCTATGTAACTTTTGCCCAGATCCCTCCACTGTTTTAATATGGGATTCTAGCTATTATCGAGGTATCATAATGGAAGTTAACATTTTCTGAACTGAAAATGTATTTCCAGAAGATACCTCATCTCACACTTCCCACTCATGCTCCCCACTTCTGGTGTATCAATTTTACTTACACTTGAAGTGATGAGAGTTCTCTACAGTATAGAGGGTATTAGCTGTGCTAGGAGGGTGTGTTGCACTCCTATTAATGGAGGGTTGTTGCATGCTACAGTGCAACTATACCACGTGTAAACACGTGAGGATAGGTGAGAACATCAAAGCTAATGGTGAGTAAAAGTATCTATCAGAAATACGTTTTCAGTGTAGGAAAATGTTAACCTTAAGAAGTATGTAATCTTGCACATTCTGTCACATCATTTTCTCAACTTCTTGAAAAATTTCTCTATTCAAAGAACAGCTAACAGTTGCAAGAAACTTTTTCCAGTTCAAGGATAGACTTTTAATTATCTTCTATATTTATGTTTAATGTTGTTGATATTTTTAGTCTTTTGAAAGTTCCACATTACTGTTGACATGTATTTATTTATCTATGTTCTCCACAAGTTCTTTGAGCTAAGTTTGAGTATGAATAACTTTCTATTTCAGTGAAAAGTGTAAAGAAAATGGTGACATATCAAGTTCATCAGCAAATCTATCAAATAAACATGCAAGAGAAGCAACTTTACCTGTTTCAGAAGGAAGAAAAAAGCATGTTTCTCTGAAGCAGAACAAAGCAGATTTCCGAGTAGTTTCCACTCTCTCCAAATCATCTGTGGAGACAGAAGATAAAACTGATAACCCTGGTTCACCAAAAGTAGCAGAAACCTGGAAGGCATCAACTAATGGCATTCAAAAACTTGTTATTACCAAAACTCAAGGGAAATATAGGAAAAAGCAGGTTAGTCTTTCAGCATATATAGCTTGTTTGTTTAATGCAAAATTTCCTTTTTTTATGTATAAAAAAAATTTCAGATTTTAATAAATGTAATTTTTTTGCTAAAAAAAATGTGTTTCCTTTTATCTTAATCACATTTAAGGCTTACAATGTCATTCTGGTGAATGATAAAATATTTCTATAAATCTTCTATATACTTATGATATTCCTGTGATGCTTGGAAGACCCAATAATTGTGACTCAAGGGCCCAACAAGTAACAAGACTTTTTAATTAACCTTGTAAAAAAATGAAATAAAATTGTACGTCAACTCTTAAACTTTAATTAAATAAATACTTTAAAGTAAAACAATATTTGTATTTTTGATATGTAATATCTGGTTATTTATTGTAATATTTTAACACATTATTTATTGTGTGTGTGTGATATTATTTTTAAGCCACTGTCAGTAACAAGTGCATGAATTAAATGAATAAAAGGCACCTTAAATAATCACAAACAGTTTATGTAAAGAGCACACACTAAAGAAACTGATGATATGTGGCATCAGCAGGGGAAATTTATTTCTGCACAAGTATTAGTTAGGGTCACTTGATAACAGAAGGATCAGTCAGAAAAATTGTAAGGTAAATCTTAGTTTAGCTAAGAAAATATACAGACTGGACACGTGATGTGAAGTGAAATGCATTATTTATATCACAAAATAAAGAAACACAGTCTAAGTATTTGCATGGGCACTGAACAGCTGCCTTCCACAGGATCTGTAAATTGATCAACAGTTTTCCTCGTGTGATGACTAAGTAGAATTGTTTGAATCCAGTTTTCTTTAAAAAAAAGCAGGAAATATTGGATTTACTCATAATGACTTCTGCTGGCTATGGTTAAGTCAGGTCTAGCCCGTGTTTAAGGGGAAAACACTTAATAGTCCCTACATAAATACTTGTTGACCTTATATGTGCTCTCTTTTTTTATTTGATTTAGAGAAAAAGCTTACTTCTTGACATGGTATCATAAGGAGTTCCTAAACTCAACCAATAAAAAAGCTTCTATTTTACGTATCATACAGCTTGAACATACTTAGCAGTCTAATCTTTTGGTGTTCCTGTACATGTAATGACCATATTTTTCCACTTAAATATAATAATAAGTTGGATGAAAAAAAAAATTTATTTCAATGTTTATTTAAACAATGATTGTTACCCTACCAAACTTTTTTTCACCAATATGTTCTAACTTTACAAAATCCATATAAGTTATTTCACTCAACCACTTTGCTATTATAAAGTAATAAAAGGTAATAAAAATAGGAAAAAATTCCTTTTAGTTATTGCTATATTGTTGGTTTTTTGTCTTTTTTAAATATAGTATATGTTGGTAGAAATATCAACCATCACTTTGTTAAATAAATTTTTCCTTGTGAAAAGTTTGTTATTCTAGTTTTTGATCATGTTTTATGTTTATAAATGAAAAGTCTTTGTTTTGGAGTAAACTTATGAAAAGGTTTAGTTGTTAGAACCATTGCAATGGTTAAGAAAAAAGAACATAATGTAATTTAAGTTGTGATTTTATTTTTGCAGTATCCATGTATCATTTATCAAGAATGCTTTCTTAGAAAGTTTGAAGTTTTGCTGTTAAGCTAATTATCTGTAATTGCAATACGTATGAAACAGTTGATTTCACAGATGTATCACTAAGCAGATCTTAAATTGCCTTGGTTTAATATTGTACTAAACAGCATAGTAAGAATGAGAAAGAAACATGGCAATTAGTGATTTTGTTTATGTATAAGTAATTTAGATAGTTGGTTAACTGATCAGTTTAATTTACTTTTGTTGGGCATTAGTATGATTGAAATTTTATACTGAAACAGAAAAGTCAATATGAACTTGTTGCATTTAATCCTGGATGTTGCTGGAAAATAAAACATCATTTAATTGTCTGTGAATTGGTGTATAGAGAAATAATTTCAAAAAATATATTTTACCATTGCAAGAGTAACATTTATGTGAATTTAAAAATTTGTAAATTTAATATTTTATGGTACTGTAGTGTCATGGTAAAAATAATTTCTTGTAGTTCAGCAGAAAATTATGACATGCAAAATCATGATATTGATACTGGTCTTATTGAAAATATTTTAGATTAATGTAATTTAACAGTATTAAGACATTTGAAAGTATTACATTCTAAAAAATTTTAATAATTTCAGTGCACAAACCAGTTTGTTTGTATACAAGTAACTCGTAAGTCGCTTAAACCAAACCTTTCAACTCTATTTGTTGATCCCAAACACACAAGATGTTATCTTCATTATGATAGTTATATTCTCAATCTTCTTACATCTTTCTCAAGTAGTGCTTAGTGTAAAAAAGATCATAATTACAAACAAATTGGAAATACTAATTTTAAAGTCAGTTATAGGTGTTATATTTTAAATGTTATGGGAGAAATGGAAATTCTTGTTAATTTTTAGTGTAGTTTTATATTCTAGTGAAAATTTAAATCTTAAAAAAAAGTTTTGTCTTTCTTCGCCCTAAAGCTGGAAGGAGTTCCACCACATGAAACCAGTTCAGATAATGAGAGTCAGTCAGAAGATGACAGTTGTAATGGCTCAAGCAACAGCTCAAGTGATGAAAGTAGAAGCAGTGGGGCAAGCAGTGACTCTAGTGATGCCACAACTCATCACATTCAAAATGAGTCAAAAAAAGAAATGCATAAACATCATAGATCAAAACTTAGGCTAAGAAAACATACAAAAGAAGCTGAGACACCACACATAGAACTGCCAGATGAGGTATGTTTTGTTTCCATATATATTTTG
Source organism: Limulus polyphemus (assembly GCF_000517525.1). Lineage (NCBI taxonomy): Eukaryota > Metazoa > Arthropoda > Merostomata > Xiphosura > Limulidae > Limulus > Limulus polyphemus. The sequence continues at coordinate 272,589 of NW_013666303.1, forward strand.
GTGACGATTTACGTAATCAGAGATTATGAGAGATGTGAGAAGTTTTTGTTTTGAAAATTAAAAATCCTCTTTGGTAGTTAGTTGATTATGAGATGTATTTCAGTTAAGCAACAGTCTGTGGATAACACCTTTAAAGCTTACTTTAATAATGTTTCTATGTGGCTATGAAATTAACACTAGTTTCTTTGTTCTTGTTTTGTTTGGTTTATTGTTCCTTCAGTTTCTTTCATTGTAAAGGCAGGTTACTTGAACTTTTATCTTTTATATTAAGACTTGATTCTCTGCACTGAAGACCTTTTGGAGAGTTTTGTTGTCAAGTTTGGTTTCAATCAGCCATGTAATTTCCAAATATGTTTACAATCCTTTAGTGAAATATTTAAATCATTAGATGGAAATAAGTGGAAAAGTAAATAGTTCTTTGATTATTTTGCTTAAAATATGTATTTAGTTTTCATATCAAAACTATATTTTTGATTTAGATACTTGAAAATTTATTGTGAAATTATTATTTTTAATTATTGCACACTAATCTTTAAAATAATGTTTACACTAAAAAGTGATGAACAGTTGCAATGTACGTAATCTAAGATCCCTTTGATAATACTTTTGTAAAGTATCATTATTTAAAGTATCCCAAAACTATAAATGTAAAACTGTAAGAAAATCTTAGAACTGGTTTGATAAATTTATGTTTATAAATGTTCTGTGCTCACATATTGCTCATGTAACATCTATGCACAAATGTATTAATAAAATTTAATATTTAAAATAGTTAAGCTAAATTACATATGTTTGCAAATATGCATATTGTTTTGAGGCATGAAGTAAAAAACGAAGACTTATTACTAAAACACAGAGTCAGTAATAACATTAATAATGACCAACTATTGGTTTTTTTTTACTTGATCATTAAATCCTTAAAATAGTAAATTTTACTAACAATTGAAGTTAGTTTTAACTTTCAATTTTGAATGATACTTTGTATCATGTAACACATATTCTTTATATGAGCCTTGTTAGTTTATGCTTTTTTGTTGTAATAATCATGTTAAAACAACTAAAAAACTTTTTGTGTTTATTGTGAAATGATGTAATTAATAATTTCTCTCTGAACAAGATACTACCTCATGTGTGAATAATTGTCTGTACACTTGTAAGTCTATATTTTGTATAAAACAGTAAAATCTCTATTCTGGGAATCAATCTCAACTTCTTTTAGTAAGTGCGCTGGGCATGTCCCAGTAGTGCTAAACTGTGAATCTAAAAGTTCACAGTTTGAGTCATGTTGGCAAAGAATTGCACCTCACACTTTGAGGCTGTGGATATGTTATAAAAGTGATGGTCAAATCCCACTATTCAGTTAGAGTAACTCAAGTGTTGGTGGTGAGTGCTGTTGACTATATGGCTTCCCGCTAGTTTATCAATTTAAAATTATGAACATCTAGCACAAAGAGCCTTTGTGTAGCTTTGTACAAATATCTAAAATAAACTTGTAGGAAGTTTAAATAACTATAATATATTACCTAAAACAATCTTTTTTTTTCTAATTTGAGGTATACTTTATACATCTTATGGTGTGATTATCAGAATCAGATGTTTGTTTAAGTTTTGAAGCTGTTCTAGTTTAGTTAAAGGTGCATTGGTCTCATTTTTATTTATTTCCACTATAGGATGACATTCCAGAACCCTTAAATTTAAAAGCTAGAGCCAGTTCACCAAGTCCAGCTCACTCTGGCATTGCCAACACAACAATGTGTCTAACGTCAGATGCAAGTCAAGAGCAAGACAGTGACTTTATGCCAGCTCCCCTAGATCTATGCATCAAAAAGTACGAAACAAGTGGGATTGCTAACTTGAAAGAACAAAGTTTAACTACAAGTAAACCTCCTATTTCATTGCCCTCTGCTGCTCACCCCTTGGTCTGTTCCACAGTAAAAAAACATCCCTCTCCTACTGGGTTTTTGCTGATGCCAGGTTCACGAAGGCGAGGGAGGAAGCCCAAGTATTTGGTTGCTCAAGAGAGTCAGCAGAAGCAGGTTTGTGTACTTAATATAAACTATGCAGAGATTGTATGATAAAGAAAGATTTGTGTAAAAATCAAATTATTCTAATAAAACAAAAAAAAGTTAGGATCACAGTGAGACAGTTGAAATAAATACAAATAATTTAAATCAATGTATATTCAGGGCTTAACGATTGTCTGATCAGACAGGGTAAGCTCCTTGATCTAAACTTTGTTCTTATTAGCAATATGTTGAAGAAATAAATCACAGAGTGTAATTTACAAAAAGCTCTAATAAACTCTAATGTGCTGATATCTGTCCTTGTTAACACCATGACACATATACTTTGTTAACGACTAGGTTTTGTACCAGAGTAGAAATATACATTTTCATATTTTTAAAAAAAAGAGACATAAATCAAAATTGTTGGAAACAAGTAGAATTCTGAAGAGAAGTTGAAGTGAGATTTCTTGCAAAGAAATGCATTGTTAATTTGATAAGCTTACATGGAAAGGTGTAAGAGTCGAACTATATATATTAGTGTTTTATTGTTACTAACTAAGCTTCAACAATGTATACTTATAAAGAGAAGTGTTTAAGTACTTTCTGATATGATATCTTACCTCCACTTACAAAGTTAGTTTTTCTCGATTAGTACTGCCTTCTATTAGCACAAATTTTCAATGCTTGCCACTAGCCATCCACCTCTCACTTCTGCATATCCACATGATGCAAATGATTATGCAGCAGCTCTTCACACTAATAGGAGCACGACACATTCCTTATCATAACCAGTGCTCTTTCCACATTTCCACTCATTATCACTTCTCAATTGGCAGTAGTACTGTACAGATGTGCTTGTTTTTGCTCGTAAATCTCTCAACATTTTCTTTTGTACTACAGACTTAGTTTTTCTTTACTATGTTTTTGTTATGTTTTATTTACAGGGGCCTTTTTTGCTAGTGTATTCAAGTGGTTCCTAACCAGGTATATTTTTTTTTGAAAATCCACACTGTCCATCCTGTGACCATGCTTGATGTCATTTACGTTGTAACTCTTCCTAGCATGGACCTTATGTACAATTCCAGATGCTGCCAGGTGTTGGTTTTGTGTGTCTCCATTCAATTGTCAACCATGCCAAAACAGTCATGTCACAGGATTAGGTCACTCACACCTTAGAGATGGGGTGTTCCGTAGGACTGCAAGTAGTTCTCTTTAGTTGTTTTTTTGCTTCATAAATATGTTTGTCCCAGGCTGTACACACATGAGTACCTTTCTTCTAGTGCAGTATGAGAGTCCATGCCACTTACCAGTTCCTAGTTGCTGGGATGGTAGACCATGGAGGCCTTTCCTGCTGAGTTGAGAGTAGGGTGGTGGCAATCTGCAGTTGTCGATGGTGTATAGCACTTCCTACTGCGGACCTGATGTACATTGCCAGATACTGCCAGGTTGTGGTTGTAGCACTGTGCCGTATTAATGTATATATATATATATACTTCTAACAGATTGATTTTTCCCACAGTAGCATTCCTCCTTCCTACCATCTTCTGTATATATATTCCTGGTAGGCCTGGTGTTGGTTGATCCTCACACATGTTCTGGCTGGTATCCCTCCTCCTACTGCAGACTGGATGAAAAAATGCCCAATGCTGCCACATTTTGGACTGGAGATGCACCCCATGTTTGCTGTCCCTCTTCCTACCGTCTATTGAATTTCGGTTCCTAATGGATTTTGTGTTGGTTGTAGCTGGATGCAGCACATGTATTCCCACTTGTGTACAGCTGGGTATCTTCCTTCTTCCTACCATCTGCTGGATGTCGGTTCATGAAGGATCAGGTGTTGAATGGGTTGGAAATGCATGCAAATGGAGATGCATTTTGGGATGGAAGCTCGTATTCCCTACCAATTTCCATTTTATGATGAAGAGGTAAGTGATGCTCTGTCTACCTTGTGCAGTTCCAGATTCTGCCAGGTGTTGGATGTGGTCAAACTACCACTACAGTCTGTTGTGCCCTAGCCACTCGACACCCAGGGGTACCATTACTCGGTAATATCTATTATGGGATTCCTTTATGTTTTCTGCCTTTTATGTTTGCGACACAGTCATATAAAAGTAAAGAAGGTACCTAGATCAGATGTGGTGCGGTCTCCTCTGAGATGTGATATTTTCTTTTTTGGTTTTCCATCTTATGGTCTCTCTTTGGGTGCTTCTTAAAGGTGGATCATATTTTCACTGGCCCTCCACCAGTTCAGTATGGGATTCTAGCTGTCTTGTGAGTGGAGGTAAGATATCATATCAGAAGTTAACATTTTCCTCAACTGAAAATGTATTTTCAATAGTTACTTACCTCCTCTCACATTTCCCACTCAGCCTCCCCACTTCCAGTGATATGTGGTGTAAGTATTCTGACCCAATTTATAGTTATTAATGAGTGCAAATGTGTAGAGGGGGTTGTGTCGTACTCCTCTTGGTGGAGAGCTGCTGCATAATCATTTATATGTCAATATACAGAAGCAGGAAATTGAAGGCTAGTGGCAAGCATTGAAAATTTGTGCTGATAGAGGGTAGTACTAATCGAGAAAAGCTATTTTGTGAGGGGAAGTAAGTATCTATTGGAAATACATTTTCAGTTTAGGTAAATGTTAACTTTTGTACATAACAAATTCATTAAATTACCTATGTACTGTTGAAAATCTGGTGTTTTATTAATATATTAGTAAACAAACAGCAGAATACTAAGTCATGGAAGTCCAACTGTTTTTCCAATAATAATCTTTGGCTACTGAAAATGAGTTTTGGGCAATTGAAATTTACCACCTATTTATCCAAATGGACAAGTGAGTCATGTTGATTTTGAGTCTTAATATTAATTTCTTTTCTTTATTTATAAGTTGTTTTCCTGATATGATATCTTACTTCTTCTCACATAACAGCTTTTCTTGTTCAGTGCTGGCCTCTATGCACATAAAATAAATTTCTCACCATTAACCTTGAAACTCCCATCTATCCTACACTTCTACATGGTTGAGATGCACTGTAGCATGCAAATAAGCATGTGACAACCCTCCACCAATAGGAGTGCAACACACTCTCCTGTTGCAATTAGCTCCCTTTATACTGTAAAACTCATTCGTCATTTCTCAATTTGGCACAGTAGTGTTAAGACGTTCATTTTTGCTCATGCTTTTGCCTTAATTTACATTCATTGTTTTTTGTGCTGTTTATTAGACAACTTAGTTGTTTTTCATTTGATTTAGACAGTGATATTCTCACTGTAGTTTATTAATTTAAAAATTAATTCCAGTTGCACTTGAATTCTGGATCTTATTTCACTACCACATATTTAGTAATGATGAACATTAAAGCATTTTAGCCTGCTGCGTCTCAGACTACGTTCCTTACACTTTTGGTTGTGGTGGGCAAGGTTTTTCGATAGGAGTTGAACCCGACTGTTTCTTCCAAGCCCAGATCTGACATTTCTTTGTTTGGTGAATCTGGACAAGATTAAGATGACTTGGATATGTTTTTTCCCTACCTCCCTCTTTGGCCATGCAATCTAAATTTTCTGCTTGTGGATAACCCCTGGCCATCATTAACCTTCTTGGATATTTGGACACAAGTATTGTACCTTTTATTGGTATCCTTCCCCAGTATACCTAGTTTTCCTTTCTTCTCCAGACATTGGGGTCGATTTTGACCAAATTTTCTGGCACAATTGCATTGGGGGGGGGGCACATTGTGCCTCAAACCCCTTGGGATTAGAATAGCTTTTTTTTTCCATGTTTAGACACCCCAAATTAGTGTCATGTATACTGGAACAGGGTTTGACACAAATACTTCTGTGAAGTTTTCCCAAGCCCACCTTTCCGACTACAGTTGGATACTTGCCATACTCTTCACTTACCATTCTTCCAATCAGAATTTGGGAGGACAATGGTTATCAGATGTTTTTGTTTTTTTGTTGAAGTTCTTTCCAGGTTTTTTGCCCTCCTCATCCTCTACTTCTTCCAGTTGGAAACGTAAAGTTATTATCTGTGCCTTTACACAAACCCAGTTTGAACCTGTTCCCTAGGTCATTTATCACTTACAACCTTTCCCTTTTTCCCTGTGACCCTCAGAGGTAAGGTGTTTTGCCATTGATTTATCACTGGACCCTGGTTCTAGTGTATCCGGATCCCTCTTTTCTCCCTAAGATGTTAGTGGCTTGTGCAGACAACATCTACTTTACATCAATTTCCCTACCTTCCATTTCCCATTTTTCTTCCTGTTTGGATAGTCTTCTATGTGTTATGCGTGATCTCAAATGTTATAATGCTCGCACGGCTTCCTTCTGTGGTTCCCATTCCTGTTTATTTATCCACTGGAAACCTTCCTTTCTAATTGGTTTCACTACCCACCCTCACAGGCTGGATTATCTAACTTATCAGGTTGACATATTCAACCTTTTCTCTCGACTCCCTACAATTTGTTGTTACAGGTGACATCTTACCTTTCCCTGGCTGCTCATCTCTGTTGTCATTTGGGAGAAATCCTCCAGGCTTGTAAGTGGACCACTTCCAACATGTTCATCTGCTGTTAACCCTGTCTTGTGGCCGTTTTGTTTTCATCCAGATATCACATTACGCCTCTAGCTATACTACACACATTAGTTTAACTGCAAGTTGTTACGTTTATTAATTTCTATCTTTTTCCTTAGAGGCTCATACTCTTCAATACTGCTTCAATATTGGATCCCACTCAGTGGTGAGTAATGCCTGTTCAGGTATACTTATTCTTAAATCCACATTGTATGGCCAATAAGATAAATAATAGCCACCATTGAAATGGGCTGTTCCACAAAAATGCTAGTAAGTTCTTCCTCGCATTGTTTTGCATCATAAGTATATCCGTCCCAGACCATACACTCATGAACTATTATGAGTAAAGCAGAAAGGGATTGCTGCTCAGGAATAGTCTACTTTTAAAAATAGGGTTTCATAGTCACCCATTGCACTTTCTCACTTTATTCTGTGCTTTGCTTCTCTGGACTCTCCAACACATTATTTTCTCTCCTTCTTCCAGTGGAGTAGGAGAGTCCTTATCACTTACCAGCTCTTAGCTGCTGGGGTGGTGGACCATGGAGGTTTCCTCCTGAGTGTGCTCAATTGAGTATGGTGGTGGTGGCATGCTGGTGTAGATGGTGTGACCAGGGCAGGTAAGTCACGGCAGCAATTGCCACCATATTTTACAAATTGGCTGTGGTGCCCTCAGAAAATCACTGAAATTCACAGCCACGATGACCACTCTTTGGTATCCTTTTGGCTGTCATCCTTTCATGATCTAACTTTTTATTGTGTACCATAGTAAAGTGAAAACCATTGAGGATCATAAACACTAGACTTACAACCTACAGAAACAAACAATATATCACACAAAATGCATGTAGTGAAGGGAGTGAGTTTTTGCTTTGATCCACACTAAAACATTTGTGCAGTTTGTTTAGTCATACCATACCACAGGCTTTTAGTAATAAGAAGCAATTCAAATTGGCACTCAAACAACAAACCTGCAGAGCTTACACAAAGACCCACAGCAACAGCAGTATGAGATGATCAAAGTCAGCACATACATATGCTGGTCAGAGTGAAGTGTGCAACTGCAATTACTCCTTGTATTAAACATACTGAAAAAGGAACTAGTTAAGAGGGAGAATGTTGTGAAACTTTTTTACTGGAATGGCCAAGTGCCAGAAATTAGAACTTTTTTCCATCAATTGTATAGACTTTCAGGTCAAACATCATTTAGGGCCAGGAGGGAGCAAAAACTAGGAATCTTATTAACCCTTTCCACATAGGTCAAGGGTCAAAGGCCACATCATCGTGGTTGTTGACTCGCATTCAAAATTGTATTGAACTACTATTTTATGAATTTATGTCAATAAGTTTGATATCAAACTGAAGATTATAATTAAAATTTTAGTATTATACATTTATTTAATTTCTAAAAAAAGTAAATATTAAAAAACACCTAAATATCGATTATTGTGTGTCATGTGGTATGTTGACTGCAGCACTGGTTGAAATTAGATGTTTGTGATATCAAAATACAAAGTCTGTAGTTTTGTATGAATTAGGAACTCAAATTACTGATATTGACAAGCTAGAATATAAAATAAGAACCTCCTGTCTTTTCTATTTACTAAGATATTGCTCATGTCTGAATCAAACACAATCACCCCGCTAACCTCTTTTCATTTTTGGAAATGCTCCCATATTGGCTTTCTCAGCCA
>NW_013666303.1:280871-297887 GCF_000517525.1 Limulus polyphemus
TGTATATATATATACAACCTAAAAAAATTTTTTTTCCATTTCACATCTACGTGTGAAATTTTATAAGGCTAACAACCTACAACAAGCATCAAATGAGTTCAAATGTCGTAACTAGAAGAGATAAATGTTGGCTTTACTTATTTATTTATTTTTCTGTGTTTTAAGAAAATATGTTTAAGAACTTATTTGAAATAGTAATAATGTACATACGTATATAATATATAATGATTGAAACGTGACTATTTTACAAAATACTAGTCCACTGAAACACAGTTAAGACAGGTCACTATGTAAAGACTAAAGGTCAGTTTTATATTATTGGATATAGTAACATGAGTGCACATGCAACATGTCATTGTAACTTCTGTATTGTTAGCCAGGAATGACTGAAAGGTTAATATCATATAAATAATGAATATATATAAATGTATAATGTTATGAGATTTAAGTTATTTAGTCTAAACATGTATGTTTTCATGTTATAATTTATAGTCATTCTAGAACGAAAAAGGCATAATTTATGTTTACATCCTAATTTTTGTGGTGGTTATGAGATCAGTGTAATCGACTGAACCTTACGGAGATTCACTAATAAAAAATAACAGATGTGAAATTATAAAATTTTCTGATGTATAAATGTATTTTTAATTATAAAATGAAAATTACTTCATATGTTAGACAGGCAACATGTGAAAAGAAAAACAAAGGCCTGAGAAAACATTGCTTAACAAACCTTAATACTTATTAATAAAAATCTGATATTTTGCATATGAAAGCCTTGGGATGGTTACTGATAATCTGCCAATTTTTGTGAACATATGCTAACTAATTTAAAAGTTATAGCATGAAAACTATAACAAGCACAAAACAGTTACAAAGTTGGTCCAGGGACTAAGCTCGTGCTGAAAGAGTTAAGGTCACAGGGCATTTTAGATCAACACGATACTTTTTTTTTTAATCTTAAAGCTGATGTACTGTTACTTCATAAGTTTCATTGGTTAAAGTTAATACTTACCTACCTGATAAACATAATCTGGAAGGATAGGCCAGCTTCCCAAGACCCCACTGAAAAAATTAATGCCACATTTACTAAACTAATGGAGAAACTGATTTCTATTCCATTAACATTAATGTGTACTGTGCCCTTAGTACCCTTCAGTGAATTTGTTTTTGCCTTGGTGCCCTTCAAAATGAGATAAAATCTAAGTCCAAATGGCATTGCCCTAAAAATGAATTTCCTGGCCTGAACCTGATGTACAATTCCAAATGCTGTATGGTTTTGGACTGGATTTTTCCATTGCAAGTAGTTCTCCCCTCCTTCCTACTGCTGCCTGGATGTTGGTTGGAGCTGAACCGGCCAACATAAGTCCTCACATGTGAGTGAGCTGGGACCCTCCTCCTACCACAGACTGGACAATACATTGTCAGTGCTGCATGGTTTTGGACTGGAGTTGACCCTCAACCTTGCATTCTACCTTCCTACCATTGTCTAGATGTCGGTTCCCAGGGAGACAAGTCTTGGTTGTGTTTGATATGCACACATGATAGCTTTAATTCTCAAAATGGAAGTGCTCCTACCCTTCTGGTTTTTGAGTCTGAGGTGAAGATGGTAGAAGACTCTCCTTTTACTGTAGCTTGGAGAATCCATTCCCTGTTCCACTGGCTTCAAACTGGAGTTAACATCCCATTTATGGTCTGACATATGTTAGCCACTCTACACCATGAGCACATCCAGCTATAGTTGGTCGAGGACCCTCCTCCTACTGTGGACCTCGTGACCTATTCCTGAATACCCTGTTTTGGTACTGGAGTTTACCTCCCATTTACAGTCTGGACAAAGATGGTTGAGGACCCTCTTCCTACCATGAACAGAATGATCCATTCCCAATTCCACTTGTTTTGGACTGAAGTTGACCTCCTGACTAGGTTCTGACATACCCTATCCACTTCATGCCTGGGGCAAATATGGCTAATTTTTGTATGTGCCTCTTTGTTGCCCAGTTAGTTACACATTCATTCATCGAGGGCAAATAATATGTGGTTCAGATGTGGTGTGGTCTTCCATGAGTGTATTCCTCTAACAAGAAAAATCATACTGAATGAGCATTTTTCAGACAATTTCCAAAGGATGCTCATCTAGGTATATGTAAGTTTTGCACCACTCCCTCCACCAGATCACTGTGGGATTCTAGCTATTATGTAAGAAGAGTTAAGATATTATGTCAAAAATTAATATTTTCCTACACTGAAAATGTATTTCTGATAGATACCTCCATTCACGTATCCCACCCTTTCTCCATACTTCTGGTGCTTCTTTTCTGTCTAATCTCAAAATGAAGATTGGGTAATACAGTATAGAGGAAGCCAGCTGTGACAGGAGAGTGTGGCACTCCTATTGGTGGAGGGTTGTCACATGCTTATTTCAATGCTACAACACAGCTGAAACATGTAGAAACATGGGGTATGTAGGAGTTTCAAGTTAAAATATTTGTGCACATAGAGGGCAGCACTGAATGAGAAAAGTTATGTGAGAAGAGGTAAGTATCTTTTGGAAATACATTTTTAGTGTAGGAAACTATTAACTTTCCTCTTTTCGTGTTTAATTAAAATAGGTATTTATTCTTTTACAGTCAGAATATAAAAAGAAAAAAAATTCTGAAATGAAACATCAACAAAAACAGATTCGGCTGACTAAAAAGTTGCAAGCGTTACAAGAAAAACAAGCGGCTGAAACTAATACTAAAATTATTCAACAACTGCCAATTGCATCTCTTCCATCAGAACTTACAATATGTCCAGTGACATCTGCAGCCCAGATTAAGAAAAGAAAAGTAAGTATGAGTTTTAAGAATATTAAGCCCGGCATGGCCAGGTGGATAAGGCGCTCGACTCACAATCTGAGGGTCGCGGGTTCGAATCCGCATCCCACCAAACATGCTCGCCCTTTCAGCCGTGGGGGCGTTATAATGTGACGGTCAATCCCACTATTCGTTGGTAAAAGAGTAACTCAAGAGTTGGCGGTGGGTGGTGATGACTAGCTGCCTTCCCTCTAGTCTTACACTGCTAAATTAGGGACGGCTAGCGCAGATAGCCCTCGTGTAGCTTTGCGCGAAGTTCCAAAACAAACAAACAAAACAAACAAGAATATTAATGTATTATTTTACATTGGAAATGTCTCATTTCTTGGATTAGAGTTAAATGTTGTTATTATTTATTCATTTGCTTAATAAATAAAACAGTAGTTTGAGCTTGAAAACTGATTGAATGGTTGCATGTGCATGTTTTCACTGCTTGTAACTTTCAAAACTTTTCAAAGCAATATTACTTAATATGTATATAATAATTATGTTTTTATTATTTTATTTGGTAATATTTAAAACAGAAATGTAGAAAAAAACAATTACTGACAATAGTTCCATTATCAAAAGTGTCAGGAGAATGATTTTATGGTGAACATAAAAGAGAGGGCACTTACTTTTCATGACACTAAGACACCTGGAAATAATCACATTGTTTCCCAATAGAAAAATGTTTATTGGATTTGCATTAAAAGTGAATAAGATTGTCTTTTATGAAATAAGAAAGAAATGCGTCAGAAAGATTTTCATAACAAGGCAACTGTACTAATATGCCACTTTATTATTACCTCTACCAAAAACAGATTGGATCACACTTTACTGCTAACCTAGCCCTTATTAAGTGTACCATATACTGTACAATATACTGAAATGTTTTTTCTTCATTTGTAGCTCATTTGTCAAGAAATATGATTTGCAACTTGATTGAGATCCAGTAATTGAGCTGCCCAAGGAAGATAATTGAAGTCACTTTTCTTATTAAATCAATTTCAGACAACAAAAGCACAGTAGATTGTTGCATTATTATCTTGGAAGAACCCTTGTCCATCACTATGCTAATGGACTATGTAAGGTGGATACAACCAGCAACAATGTTAAACTACACCTTACATGTTATTTGCTTTTCTAAATGAATTAAAGGACCAAACCCTGCCATAAACAGCTCACATTTTTGAAACAAAACAAGCAGAATAACTTTGTACATAATTTTCTCTACCATAGCACAGAAAAGGATGAAACGTGAAACACCAGACCACATTATACACCTTTGCAGTCAATACTTTCCCACAGTTCACTGTATACACCACTGAAACTTTGTTTTTTTGTGTGCATCTGAGGTAAATGATTTTCTAATTGGTGTTAGATCTAGATAGTTAAATCCTAACCATTCTTGAAGAAATTGGTCAGTTGGATGTATTCTGACATACAAACCTATTTAATGATATTTTCCCTTGCTCAGTCATTAACCATTAGTAACCATAGGTTTCCTAGTATTATATTCTTTCTTTTTCAATTGCTACTATTCATTGACTTTGCTGAGCAATGCCTTTGAAGAGCTGGTAAAAAAAAAAACACTTTTATAATGACACCTATGCTACAGGGGGACCCACACCATACCCATTTGAAAACTATAAAAATTATTTTCTTACCCGTTGTTGTGTAGATTAACCTTTTCCAGCCAGAGAGCTTTTTTTATTCTGGCCATTTGCATTCATATAAATTAATAACTTGTAAGTGTTTCTGTATCTAAAATACACACTTCAAATGTATATGATGATCATTGAATGTTGTTAAAAGAAAATATTTTTATCTGTCATCTAAAAAATTATTGCATGTGTTGCTAAAAAGTACGTGGCACATCACTACTGAAGTGTTCCAGTATGAGTGCTTACTATATTTTTTGGGAACTAAGCTTCACAGTATCAGAACTAAAACATATTGTTTTAATTGTCAGTGTTTCTTTTTTTTCTGTGATATATATATATATATATATTCAGAAAAAGTGTAGCAATTTCTTTAAATTGTTTTTGGGTTCTTATTATTTTGAAAGTCAAATTTCTGACTTCATATAAATGCACAGAGTACAGAAAAATATCAAATACAATAACTGTGATTTGTTAAATTCAGTTCTCTGTTTCCTCTCTTTCAGACACCTGAGTCTACCACCAACAGTACCTTTACAATTGTAACAACAAATGACAGGATAAACCTTCAAACACTGGGATATTCTTCTCAGATTTTAGGATCACCTGACAAAAGTAGTCATACAATGGCATTAAATATGAAGAAAGTAATGTCTTATATGCTTCCTGAAACTTCTCCTACTAGGGGTAGGGGTAGGGGAAGACCAAGAGGTCGAGGTAGAGGTCGAGGAAGAGGACGACCTCCTCTAGATACATGTAATTCCTTATCAAAAGGAGATAAGAGTAGAAAAAACCAAACAAAGAGTAACTTGCTAAATGAAAGTCTATCCAGTAAGTCCATCACTTTTTTTATGATATGTAGAAAATAGTAAAGAAATTATTTTGTACCCCTTTTATTTGCTGTGTTTTTCCTTCATTTTTTTTTTTAGGTATTTGATGTATTGATAAGCAAAATACAAAGAATCAAGATAAGTTTTTTTAAGATATCATGTTTTGCCCAACTTACTGCTCTGAAGTTTTGGAAAATCAAGTTTTTGGGAAGAAGAAATTTTCTTAAGAGTAAATTAAAAAACATATATATATATATATATATGGAGAGAGAGAGCTTATTACAATTGTTCTGAAAAGAATGCTACTCCTTAAATGTATATTGATACCTCACTATACTATATTTTTTGTGTCTGCCTAAGAGATTGCATTCCTCTATCCTTTAGCTAACTCTCACCCAAATTTACATGTTTAATGTGAACTGTGCTGCTGCATGACATCATCATGCAATAATTGCACTACACTAATAGGAAGATGATACAACTTCCATGCACAGTAATTCCCTTTAGCATTTGCACTCAAGACTACTTCTTTTTTTCCTTGGCACCGTCTCGAGATAATTTGTCTTACACCTTTCATTCAATCACATGAGATTTATGGTAGTTTATTCACATAGATTGTGGATTGCCATGGTTGACATTTCAGACACCTTTTGTTCTTTCAGTCTTAGAGACATGTTTTTTTGTTTCATCCATAGGGCTTGGGTCTTCCAGTTCCATACTCTTCCTTTTGTCTTTACATCTGCTCCTTCCTTCTTTCCTTGACTCATGGGGGCATTTGCCCACCTTGATCTTACTTTGGGACTGGACTTCCTATTTTACATAGATAATTGGTTTATTCTTGTTCGTTCTTGGGAGAACTCTTCTCATACCTGCATTCTTTGCATGGGGGGGTTCAGCTGGGCTGGTTTGTCGCACCGTCCAAGTCTTTTCTCACATTCACCCTACATTTGGAACATATGGCCCTCAACACTTTGCTTATGAACTTACTTTTACTTTACATCTGCTCCCCCCCCACTCTTATTTTGTCCCATTTTGGCTCTCTTACTCCTAATGCATCTTTCTCTCTTCCAGGGATGTGGTCCCTTCATTTTGATGTGTTAAGTTTGGTCAGGTTCATTACCTGGACTTTCCATTTATATGTCTTTTTTCTGATCTCCTTCCTGCCATCCTTTATCAGTTGTGTCAGGTTTTTTGACATTGGTCTGTCTGCCTCTCCCTTCCTCTGGGCCATCCTACTTTGGCTCACCTTTCAGCCTTTTTTCACTTGGTTTTTTGACTGTAGGTTGCCAGTTTTCCACTGTTGCTTGGTTTTGAGCAGCTTTATCTTCTACATTTTGCATGTCCAGTTGCTATCTGGTTTTCTTTTTCTGTCCTCTCCCCTTTATTCTGAACCTTCCTTCTTCACCAACCTTCTCATCATACTCCCATGCCTGACAGGGACCTTGTTGTGTTTTTTATCCTTTTTGGGCTCCTTTTGAACCATTGACTTCATGTTTATTGTTCCATCTTTTTTCTCCTACTCACCTATTGTCATTCTTGTTAAGAAGTCTATACCTTCAATGCTTCCTGCATTTTCTTTCACCATACTTCTTTCCTCTATCCTGACCAGACTTTTCTTCCTAACACTTGGGCTGTTTGGGTGATCATCCTTTCACATCTTGTTACATTATGATCGTAAGCTGTCTCATTTTCTTGCATCTTATTCTCACCAGCCCTTGTACAAGACCCTTCAGGCTGGCATGTGGATGAATCTGAACACATCTGTCTCCTTTTGTCTTCATCATCTGGCTGTTTTGACACACTCCAGTCGCAGTTCTTTACTACACTTACATATCATCTTGCGCTCAACCCATCTGCCCTGGCTCTACCAGCACCCACTGCAAACCATACCATTTCCCTGGACTAGCTGCTGGGATGGTAGATCTTGCAGAATCCTCACAGATTGGGCTTAGCACAATACAGTGAGAAGTAGAGCAGTAGTGACCTGTTAGTGTAGTATGGGATCCTTTCACACAAGTAATGTAACCTCCTCCTGCAGCCAGAGCCTGTTCAGTAGAGTCGTGATTGTGCCCTAACCTCACTACACTTATTGGCTTACCAACTGCTTGTGTGTAGGTGCTCAGTTGGCCACGTTTGAATTACGCCCATCCCTGTGACAATTGGGGCTTGTTTGCTTCTCCCCCTCTCATCTTGAGTGAAGAGTATACCCTGATCTAGATGAGAAGTGGTCTCTCACAGGTACCCCTATGGAGCCCCTACCATCAGGTGTCACATTCCATGAATTTTTCCTTGAGCACTTTCTGAAGAGTGCTCATCTAGATTTAAAATTTGTACTGACTCCTCCACCATTTCAGTGTGATATTCTAGCGATTCTGTATGTGGAGGTGAGGTATCATAATACTGAAAATGTATTTCTGATAGATACTTCTAGAAACATTCCCACCCAATTTCCCCACTTGTGGTGCACTTTTTTTTTTCTCTTGCCTTGTATAAAAATGACATTATCTTGAGTGCAAGTGCTATTGGTGGAGGGATATTTTTGCAAGATGAAGTCCTCATGTACCACCACAGTTCACATTAAACACGTTAATGTAGATGGGAGTTAGCTCAAGGTTAGAGGCATGTAAATCTCTGGTAGAAGTACGAGGAGTATAGTAATTCTGTGTTTGAACATGAGTATTTATCAGAAATATATTTTTGGTATAGGAAAATATTAACATTCTTAAAAGTGTATAATTTTCTAGCTTGAAACTATTATTGCTTTTAATTTTCATGCTGTTTTTTGTTGTTGTTTTTTTGGCTCTCTGCTTTCTAGAGCATCATTTGTCAAGTATTGTATGAAGAAATTGTTTTGATGTGCAAAATGAAGCCAAAAACATTGTATCAATACTTTAGTGACATTGGAATGTGTGTGATTTTGTGTATACCTTATTGTCTGATTCAGAACCTACAAGTGATACCAAGTCATCTTCAGATTTTGAAGCTTCAGACAGTGGTGACAACATTGATGATGAAGATGATGATAAATCTGCCACTGCAAGCACTGCAAGTAGTGGAGTTACATCTACATCGGGTCAAGCAACCAAACGACATAGCCAAGGAGGTGAAGGTAAATTGTTAGATGACAAAAGAGTGTTGATATAAACTTTCATCATTTAAATTTTAAGTTATGTATACATATTTTTTGATATTTAAATAAAATAAAAAAATGAGTTATAAGATTAGTTCTATATAGGTGGCTTTACAGCAGTATTAGGCATCCTTGAAAGTCACTATGTATGCTTGTTTAGGCAGTTTCTTACTTAATCAGTTATTTTATTCAGTAACTAATCAAATTATTTGGTATAATAAATACATATTGTGAAGTAGCATACAACTTGATGGGATAATTAGATATGTTGCCGCTTTAAAAAGGACAAAAACAAAGAAATATCTCTATTTCATTAGTTGGCATGCAACTTGATACATCTGATGCTTGAATTTAATAGCATGATGCTCTTTTCTTGTACAGCCAACATTCTTCTGTTTAATATTTCAGATGTTTTTACAGAAGACACTTCAGAGGAGCTTTTTAATTTAAAGTGTTCAAATTGTTAAAGTTAATTAATGTATTCCAGTTCAATAATATTTTACTTCAACCCTCTGCAACATAATCGTTGTCTCACTGTTACAGAATTATGTTCATTTAGATGACATGATCAGCTGCTGAACTTCTCTAAGATATTTTTACCACCTGGATGAAACTGAATTAAAATTGTATATTTCTATGGAAGAGTTACAGGTTATAGAATCAATAATTATGTATTTTATATATATATACATATCCATAGATAGTTAGATGGATTGAGTGTTATAAGACTAAATTAAATAACATTAGTTAGATAAAAGATAAAACAAAATCATAAACAGGTGAACTGTGGTAGTTAGTAAGTTTTAAGTTGAATATTTCATTCCTCAGGAAAGCAATCAGTTATTTTTTGAGACTTAAAATTTTTTTTAACAGCATGCTTGGTGAGATAATTATGTTTTTGAATACCAAAGTATTGTAAACCAAAAGGTTTAAGTATAATAGATTTATAGAAAATTTCAAATTTGAACAGATTAGAAGGAATGTGAAAATGATAATATCTGCAATCTAACGTGATTTTTATCAGAAACATTTTGCCTATTGATTAGATAAAGTTTAATTCCTTCTACCAAGGATTGGGCATGACCTAGTGGTCAGTGTGCCCAGACTATGAATCTGAGGGCTCATGGTTCACAATAAAAGAGTGGTGAATAAATCTTACCATTTGACCAAACAAAAACTAGCCCAGGGTTAGCAGTAGGTGCTTTTGACAAGCTGCCTTCTCTCTTACTTATCAGTACAAAATTAGGGACAGCTGTACACAGGTAACCCTTGTGTAGCTTTGTGTGAAATTGTGAAACAAAAAACGTTATACCAAAGGGTTCATTTAATTTTTCTTTATTAGGATCTTCACCAAAAAAGAAAAGAATTTTACCAGATGAAAAGGAAATTAGGATTCCATTAGAACATGGGTATGCTTTATTTGAAAGTTCCTTAACAATTTTCTGCCTACAAACGTGTAATAGACCTGAAAGTGCTAAAATTCTATGACAGTGCTCGTACTCTCTGATATTGGTTGTAAAATCTTGTTTGTTCACAAACTGGCCAGAAAGATGAACTTGAGTGTTATCTTTGATAATTTGCAAGTTTTCTGAACATGCTAAAATTTACTTGATTTTGTAATGTAAAACAATATGTGTATATGAAGTTTGAAGATGGCTCGAATGAGTAACAAAGAAAACTTTATTACAGATTTAACAAAATAACTAATGTACAATGTTTTCACAATGTTCTTTAATCATCAATGGCTTCCTCATCATCAAATATACATATATTGTACATTTAAACAATGGTATTTTATAAGTTTTTGTTTTCATTTAGCATTCACCGGTGATTCATGAAATACAACTTAATGGTGTATTTAAAGCACAAAACTGTTTCACGTTGAAACTTACAAACAATTCTAATACTAACTGATTTAGTAACAGTCAGATATGTGTACAACTTTAATTACAAAAATATTTCAACCATTATTAACATCACAAGTTAGCATCATATTTTGTATTACAAAAACTATTAGAAAATAATTTTACAGGCCACATATATGTGCTACTTTTAAAAGAATTATCAAATAGTATCATATCATAGATATAAAAAATAAACCACAACTTAAATGAGTGTAAAAATCACATTGTGTTAGTTCAGTGAACCAATTAAAGCTACTTTTATAACTTATTATTTCTATCAATTTGTGAAAAAAAGGTTATTTTTATTGTTGTTGTTTTTTTTTCAAATGAGATATTTAGTTAATAATTATTTTTGATTGAATCAGGGTTAATTGTTTATTGCCAAGTGGTCCAATACTTAAAAAAAAAAGCTTTGTTGTTATTTTTGTTGTCAGCTGGCGTCGTCAGACCAAGATCCGGTGCTTTAGTCGCTCAGGTGTGAGAGGTGAGGTTGTGTACTATGCTCCATGTGGGAAAAAACTAAAGAACTACCCTGAAGTGGTTCGGGTACGTGTCATAATAAGATATCTTTAAGAGCTAAATAATTCACAAATGTATTGTGTAGATTTTGTTGACTATTTGATTTTGAGCATTATTATAAACTGTGTATACGCAATCAGTATGAAGGTTTGTTAACTATATTCAACCCACCTTAGAACTATGCTGCCATTCTATATTCATGTTACAAAATGTATTGGTGGTAGATTAACAACGTAAATATGATTTTATTAATCTTTCAATATAAAAATCTGTTTGATTCATCAGCAGAAGCTCATGCTTATTCAATAAAATCTAATTTATGCTGCTCAGAAACTATGCAGGTTTCAAAGGTATGTTTAGTAATCACAAAATAGGAAAATGATAACCCAAGCACTTCATAAAGTAGATCTTTCTTCTTTTTATATTTAAGCCAAGCTTTCCTTCAACATTATTTGAGGTTCAATTTCCAGATTATACTCAACTTAGTTTCAGACCTTTTTTTTTTTTTCCTTTTCTATGTTAGTGACATATTGTATAAAATTCTGAACAGTGGTTAATTTTTTTATAAGTAAGCCTAGAAATGGGTTGTGTTTATTGTTTTTAAACTTTTATATTTATACCTGATTTTGATATTTTCTATTTCCACAATGATTTTATGTAACTAAGATCTGAAAATAATTAAACTTTTTACAGTTGTTTTATCAATATTGCTAATTCAGCTAAATCACTCGAGTAGGATGTCTTGATAACCTTCAGTGAATATTGTTCACTAACTTTTTAAATTTGCAATGTTTTTTAATTTCTGATAATATTTCAAAAATACTTGCTGACTTTTCAATAAGACATCATTTCAACATCCTTATTAAAATAATTTGTATTCTGATTTTTCATATTTTATTAAAATACTTAAATCCTTCAAACGAAAAGGATGATTCTAATGTTAGTCTCACATATGCCCAATCTTCTCACCCTTATCTTATCCTTACTACTCTTCTACAGTATCTATCTTCTATCGATCTCCTCTTGGAAGTTCTCCACAGAAATCCCGAGGGATTTTATGCCAATACCCTTCACTTTCTCTCTTCCACTTTGGACCGTATTTCTTACTCTGCTCTGTCATTACACACTTGGTTTCTTTGTTGTTGGGATCTTATTGGTAGGGAGTCCATTCTGGCTCTTGTTAATTTACCTTCCACTTATCTCAGGGATTTTTGTCTTGCTACTTTTCTTTGACATTATGTCTTTAACACTGTCCCTGAAAATATTGAGCTGTAGGTAACATCCACCCGACAACAGTCCACCCTTTCAACTTTTGTGGCCCATTTATCTCAACCAGAGCCTTCCATGCCACTTATTCCCATTCTTTACTTGTTCCTTCACATCTGGTTACTTCTTTTTGTTGAGGTCATTGCCGACATATTGTCCATTGTCAACATTACTGGTGACTACTTGGTGGGTTTGGAGCCTGTTGGAGCTCATTTGTTCGATTTCTTCCTCACTGGCTCCACTTTGTCGAGGATCAATGGGTGATAAAGGTTCTTTCAGGGGGGACTCATTCTCATGTTTCTTTCCCCATCTTCTTATTCTCCTAACCCCATTTCCTTTCCTCTTCCTCAAGATCCCGTGCCTCACCAGCATCTGTCAGAGGCAGTTCAGGATTTGCTTTTGCAGTGGGCTATCGAACCAGTTCACCATCCCTTGGAGGGGTTTTACTCCCATATTTTTGTGGTCCCCAGGAAAATGGGGATTGGTGACCTGTCATCAATTGGTCATGCCTCAACTGCTTCATCACACACCCCCAAGTTCACTATGGAGTCCTTTCTCACCTTGAGATGGGCATTTTCCCCGGGATTGTGTATGACAAAAATAGATGTTTTCAATGCCTATCTCCACATCCCAATAGCCCTTCAATCCTGTCTTTATCTTCAGTTTGTTCATCTCAAGGAGGTTTACCAATTTTGGACTCTCCCCTTCGGAGTTGCTTTGGTCCCATGCATGTTTTGTCATGTTGTTCAGACATTTACTCATCATATTCATACTTTGGTGTTGAGGTTTCATCATTACATGGATGACTGACTACTTCTAGCTCATTCCGAGCAGGAGTCAACCAATCACACTCACCAACTCCTTTTTATGTCAGCTCGAGTGAGCTGGTTCATAAAATTAGAGAAGATGGTTCTTTGACCCACCCAATACTCAGTGCATTTGGGGGTTTTCTTCGACGTCAAGCTCTCCCTTCTCCTTTACGCCTCAGTTCTATGGGACTTTTAGTTGATCATTGCCCTTTCAGCTCAGTCACTTACTGCTCGAGAGGTTCTATTGCTTTGGGGATGTGGTCTTCCATGAATGTATTGATCCCCATCAGTCTTGTCCATATGAAATCCCTGCAGTGGACCCTTCACAAACAATGGAACCTTGCACGGGATCTTCTTTCTGCCACTATTTCCCTTCCTCCTTTCCTAAGAGTCAATCTGCTGTGGTGGCTCAACACAGCCCATGCATTGGTTGGTGTGCCACTTCTTCCACTGTGTCTGAATGTCCATCTGTTCATGGATCCTTCCCTTCAGGGATGGGGGGGGGGGGTCGAATTACCACGAAGCTTCAGGATATTGGTCTGCAGATGAATTAATCTTGCATATCAATGTTTTCGAACTTCTGGCAGTTTGTTGGGTGTTATCTCACTTCCTTTCTCATCCATCGCTGTCTGGTGATAGTTCATTCCAACAACTCTATGGTGGTGGCTCATATCAACCACCAAGGGAGCACCTGGTCCAGAGATCTTTGTTTCTAGACCTTGGATCTTCTATACTGGGCCCAGACACATCACATTCATTTTCTCGAATGTCGTGTGGCGGGTGCTTTCAATCTTGTAGTGGATCATTTTTCATGTCCAGACCAACTCTATCCCATGGAGTGGTCATTAAATCTGATTGTTTTCAGAGACCTTTGCATTCTATGGAGTTCTCCCCAATTGGATGTATTTGCCATGGGCCTCCATACAAAGTTGTCCCTCTTTTGGTCACCTGTCCTGCATCCACAGGCTGTATCTGTCAATGCCTTCAGCTAGGATTGGACTAACAAATACCTTCATGTGTACCCCCCCATCCGTTCGCTTCATCAGGTGATTTCACTAGAATACTCTACTCCTTGTCAGGTCCTCATGATTGCATCCTATTGACCAGCACAACCCTGGTTTCCGAGGCTCCAATTTCTGTTCCTCTTCCACTGTTTCCCTCCCTTCTGCATCAACCTCACTCCCATGTTCTTCATCCCAATCACTCTGTCTTCATGCCTGGCTTTTGTCCAGTCTTTGGCAAAGAGATCCAGTTTCACGTGTTGAGTTGCTTCCCTGTTAGCTACTTCCATTCGTCCATCTTCCATGGAAGTTTCCCAGTGTAAGTGGAAGGTTTTCTGCTGTTGGTCTGCTGGGAGGTGATTTTCTGACGTCAAGCCTTTGGCAGCTCGGTTGGTGGAATTTCTCATCTGGCTCTTCGACCATGTGTCTTTGGTCTCTTCGATTTCTGGATATAGAGCAGCCCTTTCCCATACCTTCTGTTTCTACAGATACTGTAGGGTTTTTACTTTCCCTGTCCTCACTATGCACATGTGTTCCTTCTGGATTGGGACACTAATGTGGTCCTCCATGCCCTGTCTCTCCCTCCATTTGAACCATTTTCTTCATGTTCCTTGTTTCATGTCCCTTAAAACCTATTTCATTCTAATATTGGCCTGCGGACGTTGCTGATCTAATCGTTCCTTTCTCCTCAAGACCACGGCAGCTCGAGTAGGTTGTTCCTCCTTTTCTCCTATTTCCCTACCTTATATCTCCCATCTTTACCCTCGCTTGGACCCCAATAGACTGCTGTGTCCCGTCAGAGCTCTACGGTCTTTTCATTCCCTGGCAATCCTCCTCCCTTCGGGATCTTTCCCCTTTTGCTCTTACGAATTGAATCTGCCTTCTGGTCCATTTGGCCTACTCCTCTTTCCTCTCCTGCCTTGTTCCATGTGTCCTCACATCAGATTCGTCATCTCACATTTTTCCTTGCTTCCTGTCTGTTAGAGAAGATTCTCCAAGCTGACATGTGGGCCACACTTTGTGTTCCATTATTTTCATCACATCGTGCTTTATTCTGCATCAGGGTTCTGTTTTCCGCCTCTCATCCTCGCGTTCTCTCATCCATGGCTCGGCACAGTCACCATAGAGATGGGGCATTCCACAAGATCGCTGGAAGGTTACTTCACGATAGTTGCTTCATAAATATGCCCTTTCTGGACCATATCATCCATGGATGGCATGGGTAAAGCAGAACAGGATAACTGCCCATCCATTCCATGCCTTGAGTGAATAACTCAGTATGATCTGCTTTTCAAAATGGGGTATCATGGTCACCTATTGCTCTGTCTCCAGTGATGATGTCCCTCCGGATTCTCCAACGCATTCTCACCCCTTCTTCGAGTGGAGTATGAGGGCCCTTGCCATTTTCTAGTTCCAAGCCACTGGGGTGGTTGACCGTGGAGGAACCCTCCTGAATGGGTTCCAATAACAAGTTGGCTATAACCATTCAGTCGAGAGTAAAGCAGTGGTGTAGATGTGACGAGACCTCCACAGGAGTTGATCTGTTTCCTTGCTGGTGAACACGTGGCCTTCTTATACTGTTTATGCTATCACAGGAGTTGATCCATCACCTTCCTGGATGATGTGGCCTCCTTAAACTATTTACATATTCAACAATATCTATTACCACTGGAATTCATCCCTCACTTTACAAGCTGACGTGGACTTCTTATACAATTTACACTACTGTGGAGTTGATCCATCACCATAATGGTTGACATGGCCTCCTGTTACATATTCCATACCTCATGAAGTTGATCCATCGCACATGCAGCTCACCCCTTTTGATTGGGAGCCCTCATCCTATCTTCACATGGACATCAGTTCCCAGCATTGAGGTGTTGGATTCAAGTGAATTAACAAGTACCCAGGAATTGGAGCAGATCTTCATCCTACCTTCTCATGGATGTTGGTATCCCATAGAGAAGGTTTTGGATGTAATTGACTTGCCAAGTACAGTCCGACACACCCTAGCCACTCTACACCTCGCGATTTCTGCCCATGTGTTTTATGAATTATACACAAGGACAAAGAGTTCACCTGGCTCAGAAGTGGTGTAGTTCCCCTCCTCTGATCTCCATATCTCTTTCTCTTATGGTCAGGGGTATCCTTCGAGTGCTTTTGGGGGATGCTTCTGTTAATCCTTCACACCGGTCCCTCCTTCTTCTCAATGTGGGATTCTAGCTAATCTTGTGAGAGAAGGTAAGTACTGTATCGGAAGTTATAATTTTCTTATACTGAAAATGTATTTCTGATAGGTACTTATCTCTACTCACACTTCCCACCATTCCTTCCCACTTTTCCAATACTTACACCTTCAGCCAAACTTAGAAGTGAAGTTTTGGTAAAGGAGTGTAGAGGGAGTCACATGCATCATGTGAGCATACTATGCTACTGTTGGTTAATAGATGATACATGATGATTTGCATGAGAGACACATAGGAATGTGCTAATTGCAACAAGGGGGAAGGGCAAGGCTTGTGGTATGCATAAAAAAAATGTTCACATATAGAGGGCAGCACTGAATGAGAATAGCTAATCTTGTGAGATGAGGTAAGTATCTATCAGAAATACATTTGCAGTATAGGAAAATTATAATTCTTAAGGTATCACACATTTGTCTGAGGTCTTCAACTGTCATCAAAATATGTTGGAATTCTCAAAATAGCTGTAGAGCTTTACCCACACTTTTTAAGTTGCAGTTTGAAATTACGTCAAAGATATCACAAAAATGGTATTAAGTTTCATTATACTACAAAAAAAATAAAAACAACCTGATAGAAATACTATTGAAGTCAGATACCCAAAACCCAGTGTGATATAACACAGTTATCTTGTTATGAGACTATTATCTTTGTCCAGAAAACCTGTAATTTTGAAATTTAACTCACATACAGTACTCTTTATTATGTGATCGTTTTTATAAGATCATTTTATTTGAAATTATCTAAGTAAAAAAAAATTAATAGTATTTAATTTATACCCAGACTTTCAGCCAAAACTGAAATATGAATCTG
>NW_013666303.1:298144-302374 GCF_000517525.1 Limulus polyphemus
CTGTAAAGCCCCTGAAATATACTCTGGAAGATCAAAGTAATAAAATCTTGCACAATGAACACTACTTTGCAGAAGATTCTAATAGTCTTATAGGTTTCTTATTATTTTGAATTCTTTTAAACTTAATTTCTTGTTTATTTCTCTTAAAGAAAATAACTATAATTGAAAAGTGTGCTTTAAGAAATTCTCTGTTGTGTTAATTCATTTTTGAATTAATACACCTAAATAATGACTTAATTAATCTTGTTATTTACTAAAACATGACATTTTGGAAAGAGCCTAATGCAGAAAGACCCAACAGCATCCTCACAATGGTATACTAATTATGCCTTTTTTTTTCAGGATACTTTTTGGGAAGGAACTTTTGGGATTTTGCAACATTATTGTAAAAAGAATAATTCACTTTTATAACTAATTAAACGATAAGGATTAAAAGCAATGAATAGTGAATAAGCAACTTTAATGTTTCTTTGAATTTTTAGTACATTCATCGGCATGATATCACAGATATTACAAGGGAGAATTTTACCTTCAGTACTAAAGTCAATGTGGGAGAATTCTTAGAACGAGCACAGGATGGTGCAAGAGAGGTTAGTTTTAGCTGTTTATTTTATTTTTTTCCTTCTCTTACAACATAAAGGGTTTGAAATAATGATAGGCATGTAGCCACAGTCTAATACATTAATCTTAAGCCATGGTTCAAATTATTTTATAGTAGTGTTTTAATCCTTGTTTGCTTAAATTGAATGATAATAGTAGCTGGTAAATATCCTATAAAAATGTATCCACTATTCAAAGGACTAACTTAATTTCACAGTTAACAGTCAAACTATCAAAAAGAGCTTTATAGCACACTAGTATATGGTATTATATAATATGTATAGTAGCTGTTGTTGATATGAACTTCTTTTAAAACTTATCTCACTCACAATGATTACTAAAACCGGAAACTATTTTGTTATTTGTGTGAAGTATATTTTAGGTTATTATAGAAAAAACAGTTAAAAATTATGGAATTTTTGTATGTAGAACTACAACTTAGTCAGTGAGCAAGAAGTGGTGGCTAGAATAGAAGAAGTTCGAACTCGGAAAGGCTGTTTGGGAATTCAAGTTCGGCGAACTCCACAGCAGAAAGCCAAAGAAGAAGAAGAGAAACAACAACAGTGGGAAAAAATTCAGCTACAACATAGACTAGAGCAGCAAGGTATGTACAAAAATAAACAAGTTGTATATCACATAATGAATAGAGGAAAATGTTTTTACAATTATTTTAAAATTTTTTCAGAAATTTAATTACCTCAAATTGTACACAATTTTTTGTGGAAACTTGTAAACTTGATAGGTGAGAATGGATTTTTTTTTACTGATCTTTAGTCCATTTATTATATTTATGAAAGTATAGCATGTGTTACATTGGAAAATTGTAAAAACTTTAAGTTAGACTTTTATAATTAGAAAGCAAGGTCAAGTATGTAACACTCGCATATTAATATTTAGTTATGTTGGTAGTATGTTCATTATAAATTTTATACTTGGGTCTAAGCAGATAAAAGTTAGTTCTAGCTTTTCTACTAGAACAGAAACGTTTTTCAAATATAACAAGTAATATGTGGCTTTTGAAATACTGCAGTGGAATTTTATATTCAATTAATTAAAAAGACACATCTTTTGTGTCTGATTTTCTGTGCCAAAAAGCTAAAAATAAACTGCTTGGCTCTTCTTGCTTATGTGATTTCTTTATGTATTTATTTAAGAGACGTGGTTATAACTTTATAACTACACACATACACACACTTACATATATGTTTCGATGTATAGTATTAAAACTGAAGAGACGTAAAGTGGTAGGAAAAAATTATGAACTCCAGTATTTATATTTTTATTGGTAGAAGAGGCTCAGCATGCAGAGGAGCTTAAGATACATAAGAGGTTGGGAAAAGAACAAGAAGCTAAAGAGTCAAAACGACAAAAAGGTTAATTTAATATTTAATATTTCCTTCTACATGGTGGTGGAGCATTTTAGATGTTAAGAAAATGCAATGTGTAATCTCTCATATGTAGTTTTTTTTTTTATTTTGGACAGCAATGACTTTTTATATGGTTTTGTTAAAATATTCATTTACATTTGGTCTCAACTTAAGTTACTTTTGTACTAAAATGTAAATTGAATGCTTGTTGTTTTCTTTTTGGTGCCCGGCATGGCCAGGTGGTTAGGGAGCTCGACTTGCAATCTGCGGGTTGTGGGTTCGAATCCCCGTTACACCAAACATGCTCACCCTTTCAGCCGTGGGGGCATTATAATGTGACGGTCAATCCCACTATTTGTTGGTAAGAGAGTAGCCCAAGAGTTGATGGTGAGTGGTGATGACTAGCTGCCTTCCCTCTAGTCTTACACTGCTAAATTAGGGACGGCTAGTGCAGATAGCCTTCATAGAGTTGCGCGAAATTCAAAACAAACAAACAATCTTTTTGGTAAAAACTACTGGATAGCATTACTTTACTTGTTTGAGAAATAAATTTTGGGGTCAAGTGCCACCCAGTAGTTAGCACGCTGGACTGTTAATCCAAGGCTCTGTGGTTTCACTCCACTACCACCAAAAAGAAGACAAAAAACAAATTGTACTGTGTACCTTAGGGCCATGGATGTGTTATAAGAGTGACTGTCAAAACCCATCAATTGATTTGAGTAGTCCACAAGTTGATGGTGGGTCCTATTGATTAGCTCTTTTTCTTCTAGTCTATCACTTCAAAATTAGGGATGACTGGTATGGAAAGCCCCTTTAGATAGCTTGAGCAAAATTTAACAAACAACTACAACATATTTGGAAATTTTAAATCGGTTTTTAACTGAAGTTTTTGTATATAATACGCAGAAAAGTCTGGACCATTGGATAACTTCCAGGTGACTTGTATATTTCATCATCAAATTAATCTATGTACTTTTTACTCATTCAAATTTATAGTACTTTCTTTCAATTTTTTATTTTTTTTCCTGTAGCAGAAGAATTGCGATATCAGAAGGAACACGAAAAATTTATGAAGGAACAGGAAAAGTTAAAACGGTTGGAACAGTTACAACTGGAGAGAGAAATGAGAAATAGACATATTATGGAGGCATGTGATTATAAAAGAATTTTTATAGTTTTCAGAGAAGACTTAAAACATATTTTTATGGCAGAGTTAACCAGAACTCTTCATGTTATATTAAAACTATCATATTTCATATTGACGTAAAAAGATAGGAAATGATTGACATGGAGATTTAACATAAGTTACATATATATAACTGGTACTTGATAACCATGAATTGGATATTTTTTGTTTTTAAATAGTAATATAGCAGTAACTGTTTGACTATGTTATAAATTATAATTTTTATTTTGTGTGTGTGTATGTGTGTGTTAGGAAAGAGAAATGAAAAGACAACAAGCTGCCATTATGAGAGAACAGGTAAGTGAAAGTGGAGTTTTACACATTTCTCACATATGGAAAACAGTTTTGTTGTGCATGTATTTATTAGCTATCATTCACTTTGTTAGTTTTATAAATTTATATCTTGGTTAAATTTTTAAGTTATTATTTACTAATTGCCAAAAGGATATGAGATAGAACTTCCTAGTAGCAAGATCATCTGTTAAAATTAAAAATTAACCCAAAAATAAAAGCTAGCTCACATTTAAAATAAATGAAAGTTTTTGTTTTAGCATGTAAAATGTAATGTTTTTACCAACATAGTATCTGATGTTTTCCATTTTCCTTCCTCTGCTCACCAGGAATTGCAGAAACATAGAGAAATGATCTTAATGGTTGATTTGGTAGGTAACATTTTTATAAATCTCCCCCTTTCCTTGCATGCAGCTGTTCTGAGCTCGCTATCAAGAGTGGTTTAGGGTTATGGGAAAAGAACACTATAAACATAGGATTACACAGAATATTGCTGACAGTACACCAGAAATGCATTGGCTAGCCACTTTATTAGTACTCATACACACACCTTTTTAGAACACTTCATGTAATTGCACATGCAAAAATAAAATGGTTGTGTTAAGAGTTAGGTAATTGCTTGAATCCATTAACTCCTTTTGGCATGGGTACCCTTTACTGCACATGACACAAGGTTTTAGTGTCTTACATTCAAAATTTTATTAAATTACTTTCTTTTTAAGTTATACCAATTAGAATAGCATAATATCTTAGCTAATAATACATATTTTAATAGTATACAAGTTT
>NW_013666303.1:303244-309286 GCF_000517525.1 Limulus polyphemus
AAATTTGAGATTTTTTAGATGACGATAAGAATTTTTAATTTTGACATGAAAATCACTTTGCACTCAGACTAGTTAAAAAAAAAGAATCAATATTTTCACGGTCAAATTTAAATAAAAATACTTCATTAAAAAATTGATTTTTGTGTGTAAAAGGCTTCTAATGTTTACTATAAGTCGACAAAAGTTTGTGAAGATACACTTAAAATGTTAAAAGTTATTAGTATGTAAACTATAACAAGGTTATGGTTACGAGTTCAGTCCAAGAGACCGAGCCCGTGTCGAAAGAGTTAAACATGAAGTTATAGTCATATCATGATTAGCCTGCAACACAATAGTAAAAGCAAATATCTCTCCAAGTTATAGAGATAGAAGCATTATAATGAATGCTTGTCTGTTTTTTTATTTTGTCAGAGTCTATCAACAGTAATATCTGCCAGTAAGAAAAACTGTGACCAGCAACGACTGAAAACAGACCAAGTTAAAATACAAATGGATAAGTTTGTAAAGTATAACTAATGTCAGGCTGTTTTAATTAACCAGTTCCTTTAGCAGTGTTTAGGATTCATCTGTCTGCAGTTTTGCAAAACATTACAAAATATGTCATATGACAGCTGACAAACAGTCCAAAAATAGCGTGTCTGAAAGTAAAAACAGAAGGTCATGGCTTTAATAATGCTTAGCTTGGGAACACTGAACCACTGGTAGCATAAGGGGCATAAAAAAGTTGCATATTACCCTTTCCTCTACTGATAGTGAGTAAAATTATGTTATGCACTGAAGTTGTTTATTTTTTTACAACACTAGAAGTTGTTACAGGTGGTGTAATGAGTGTGGAGAAACATTTTCATGCAGATTTAGTCATTTTTTCCTTTTGAAGGACAACTAACATCCGCAGCGTAACTAAATGGTATTGCCAATCATATCCAATCTACAATGCTGCATTTCTACTTTAACAATGGATCTTCCAAAATGATAACAGTAAAATCCACAACATCCAAACTCTGAAATTGATTCAGAAGGCATGCTAGTAACTTCAAGTGCCCTTCTTGGCCAGCATGATCACCAGATCTCAAATATAAATGGGATGGATGAACTTAAATGTGGCACTTTTCTTTCTTTTTTTGTGCTGACAACATTTTTGAACCTGTTGCAGACAGTAATTTCTGAAGAATCAGATAAAATTTACAAGACAACTTCTGGCATAATGTAAAGTCTATGCAATGCTGAATCGAAGTTGTTATCAGAGCAAGAGTTTATCCATCTCAGTATCATATGGGTGGGTCCTAAAAAAGTGGCCAGTCAATGTAGGTGAAATACTTAAGATTGAAATATTGCATCATAAAGGCGCTGCTTTATGTAGAGATGTGATTCATCTTGTATAGTGTTTTTATGGATTGTTATAATTTATATATTTGAATAACCTAGAGGATTTCTTCATATAACATTTGTCGTACACCTTAGTTCTAAAATTTTAAGCCAATGTCTAGTATTTTAGTGTTTTTAGCACCATTTCAGTAAAAGCCTTGTTTAAATGGCTATTGTTTTTGATCAGGAGGTACAGTAAAATAACTAACTTGATGTAAACACATATTATAGAATAATTACCTGGAAGAAGTTTGGAGAATTAGTTAATACTAATTTTGAAATATATTTGTTGTATAACCTTCATTTAGTGTTGTTTCTTTATATCTAAAAACCAGAAAATATTTGAGAAAAGCACCAAAATTTTTGTATATTAATTTTTTTTTAATTTTCAAAATTAGGCATACATTTTAGTTCAAGAAGCTTGCATAATTTACATCTAAATGAAGTAACTTTTAAATTAGAAGTGATAGAAGAATGCCCTTTAAATAACTAACTAAATGGGGTTCAAAACAAGAGTTTGTTTACACATTAATCCACAGTTGTTGATTTGAAGGTTTTCTTTCATATTAGATATACTATAGATTAATCTAACAAAAATGTTAGTTTTTAAAATTTTGTTCTTTTACTTTATTCCAATAAGAATTTAACTGTGGGCTCTGAAAGTGTTGGGGTACATGTCATGGACCTCAGTCATTAATTCTAATTTTTTTCTACCCTTCATTTTATTTTGTTCTTTGTTACTTTTGTTCATGGTCTCAGCCTTTAAATAGCAAGAATGCAGTTTTTTATTAATATATTCGTTATAGTTAGGAGTTTAACAAGTGCTCTTTAAGCTGTTAACTCGTTTCTTAATTCAACATTAAGTATAACTCCTGGATTAGCTGTAAAGTAGTAGTATAACACTGAATTATTCTAATCAGGATAAGGTTCAAACATAGATGCCTTATTATAAAAACTCAAACTTTCACCATTTTCCTTTGTGAGATTGCATATGTTTTCGTGTTAACATCTTTTCCATTTAAGAAGTCACTTTTGTCTCATGCCATTATATATCTTAAATATGTATACATTGAAGTCTACTTAAATTTTACAATAAGTGATCAAATATTTAAAAGATAATGTTATTGTGCACAATAGAAAAGTTGTTTCCTATGAATAATTTCAGTTAGCTTATTTCAGTTAATATTGGGTAATTCAGATTTTCATTGACAGGAAAATACTTCAGAAGTGGAGAGGTGTAGGAAAACTATTTTTAGTAATGTTGAATAAGGTGTTAGGTGTGACAATATTATTGAGGTCAATTGCAAGATGATGTTCTTTGTAACTTTTCTGAATATGCATTATAAACCAAAAATGTCATTTACAAAAATGGTGGGTAATTTTAAATCAAAAACTACC
Source organism: Limulus polyphemus (assembly GCF_000517525.1). Classification (NCBI taxonomy): domain Eukaryota; kingdom Metazoa; phylum Arthropoda; class Merostomata; order Xiphosura; family Limulidae; genus Limulus; species Limulus polyphemus. The sequence goes on from NW_013666303.1 coordinate 306,008, forward strand.
ACAATTGCTACAAAACATGAAAAGTTATATAAAGGATAAATGAAAGTGAGATAAACATCCTACCTTGATTACAAAATGACTATGTTTGAAGTGTAGCCTAGATGTGACAAATGCCAATATTGGAACTTCATTGTAAATATTGGTTGCTGTTCTTGGTCTACCTGCACAGAATCTGCATATAAATGAGCCTGTAATGTTGGCATACATTCCTATTATGTAATGTGAAGGATGATGTTCATCTAGTAACCATTCATCATCCAATCTGGCAGTATTCTTGTGACACTCTCCATAAAGTAGGACCATGTTAATGTGCTCTTCAACTGAATACTGTGCCATTATATAGATGATTTGGGAACATTTTCAGCACAGTGCTTATGTGCAATCCTTTTCTTTTTATGGAGCTTGCATTTTAATACTTTTTAGCCTTTTGGACCCATAAAAGGCACAATGACTTACTTATGCAAAATTCTGACCTTGCACATCAAACATAGGTTTCTACAACAATCTTTGCTCTTCTTGGATTGAAATCTAATTCTGTTGTTCATGTGGAGTGACTTTGATAATTTTGTATTTAAAATATTTGATTTATTATTGTATACACTTTTGCCATCAACATTTTGGGTATATGGTGCATATCATTCAGATTTCTGAATGACATTACCTTCAGTGATATTGTCACAGAGTAAGCCCACATTACCTCATTCCATTCCACTAACAACTTATTTTTGGTGTACCTTTTCCATTATTTGCCTGTCAGTAGACTTCCAAGTCACTCTGCATAAATTAGTAAAGTTAAACTTACGGTTAGAAACAAGCTTTCATAAAGTAACTTTCTTTGCAAGTCTAACCAAGTCCATTATGTTCCATCACTAGGGAAGTCCTTCATATTATTTTTTATCTCCAACTTTGAGATATTTTGAGTACATACTTAAGTTCACATGAAATCATTTTGACAATCATACTAGCCACTTTTGCAATTCCAGTAAAGATCACATATTGAAACCAGTAATCAAGATGGTTGAAACTATGGATAGATCTTGCAACAGAACTAATTCATTTAGAAGTTAGTTCATTAGCATTGTAAATTTCTTGGATTGAAATGTAAGACATAATATTTTAAATTGATTGAATTTAATAAATGAGAATTTGAAAGTATGGTATCACTCATTTTCTTTTTTGTGTGTGCGTGTGTGGGGTGGAAATACAGTAATATTATAATATTTTATTGCTTACAATTCTTTTTGGTATCTGTGACAATTTCTTCTTTCTTTCAGTAGGCTCTAACTTTGTTTTAAAGTTTTTAGAAATCAACTGCATTGACATACTTACAGTGAATTGAATATAAGTTTCTCAAGTCTTCATTGAATTATAATGTTATTAACATTTTGCATGTGGTTAATAATATCTTTCATAAAGGGTGAGGTAAATAAAATAATACAATTTAATTTGTTTATATTATTTTCAATAATTGAAATATAAGTTCTCATGAAAAGTTGAAATATATCTCCTCATCACTGTGTATTTTATAATATGATTTTAGAAATATGCATGGATAAATATATTGAGAAAAAATACCACTGAAATTAAAAAGTTCAAACAATCACAAGTTTTACATTTTATTTTCCAGGAAAGAGAGCGTAGACGGCAGCATATGTTACTCGTTAGGGCATTAGAAATTCACAAGAAGCATGAGGTATCGAACACTGTATTTTTTGTCTTAGAATAGAAACACTTCTCTGAAATTATAAAAAAAAAATCATCCATGTTAGTGAATAGTATAATAATCAGCTGAAGTATACATATGTATCATCTGATTTTTCAGTATGAAATTAATGCTGTAATGTGCCCTCAGTTACAAAGTATTGTTTCTGTTGCTCTTTCTTTTATTAAACCATTCTTTTGATGTTGTGCTTTAAGCTTTTGAGCTCAAAATAATTAACAAGTAAATGCAAAACAAAACATTTCTGATGGTAAATTTGAATGGAAGATTTTTTTTTTTACATATTCCAAATTTGCAAAGTCTGGCTTTGCTTTAAAGAAAAAATTTAAGTAATTTGTTCTCAATTCCACCAACTTGAATTAAGCATTCGTGCCCAAAATTATCTAAGAAATTGCTTAATATATTTTGTTTTTCTGAGTTCTTGGAACAAGGAAAATCAGTGTGTTACATATAGCCTTGATGTTTGAGATTGTTTTGATTAATGTTGGAGTTGAATATCCAAAAGTATATTTTTGCAAATTATTACTAAAGTATTAATCTCTCTGTATTTATTTTAATTGAAGTCATTTTATTGTAAAATGTATGATCACTGAACTAATAATAGTGCACTTAATATATTGGTTGTTGTGAAGATGCAGTATCTCATATTAAGTTCAAAATAAAAAAAAATTTCTATGATTTTACTAAGAAAGGTCAGACATTTTTATTTTCACAAATGAAATTTACAAAATTTTTCTTGATAAATATCAAAACAAAACTATGCTTTGTTGGTATGGTTTGTTTTAGTTTGGTTTCTTGTTTAGGAACGAGAAAGGAAACGGGAAGAACTACTTCAAGAGAAACGAATATATAAAGAAAAGAAAATGGTGCATTAATTTTCTTTTGAACTTTTGTGTGGTTATTTTATAGAATTTAACATGTTTTGCATCATTACTATTCTGTAATTCTTCTTTACTAACTAAATGGTGCATTAATTTTCTTTTGAACTTTTTTCTGTACTATAGTTCTAGTACTTATATATCAAAAACATGATTGCTAGAGAAAAAAGTTCTTGTATTTATTAGTTAAATTCAGAAAGTGGATGAAATAAACCATCACATTGCTTATAGTCAGCTACAAATTTATAGTAATGAAACATGAAGTAAAAACATAGTAATCTTCTAAATAAATTTAGCTTTCTTATACCACTTAATATAGCGCACATGATAACTAGCAGGTTATCTGAAAATGTAACTTCAGTATTCTCTGATTGTATGTAATGCAAGTATCTCAAAAATACAATAAACTTAGCTTTTGTATTTTACATAGTATAAATGATAGGATAACTTCAGACTGTTTAAAAATGTAATTTCAGGATCCTCTGATTTTTACTATACAGAACTACCGTAAAAATACAATAAAATAGCATATCTGTACCATTCAAACTCAAAGTTTTTGGTATGCATGTTAATCAAATATACACCTAGGAAAAAAGTTAAGCACCCCCAAATAATTTTTCAGGATTGCTTATTAGAAAATAAGGTTTAATTTTCATGATGTTGAGCAATGTTCATAATTTC
>NW_013666303.1:310216-331200 GCF_000517525.1 Limulus polyphemus
AGTTAACTAGGCCATGTATTCAATTTTACCCACCATCATGCCCAAAGTTGAACAAAAATGTGGCATGGCCCTATAGAGCATCTGGGACCAATTGGGTAGGCGAATACAGGCTTTGGAGCCTCCTCCACAGACATTGCAACAGTTAGAAGCTCACTTGCACCGAGAATGGTGACAGATAACGCTTCAACAAATCAGACGTCTAACTGGCAGTATACGGCGCAGGGTTGCAGCAGTCATCCAGGGACGTGCTTACACCTGTAGTTGTGCCTCATTTTGACAACCACACGTTAGCGTCACCCTAGAGCGATGAGGTCTAGCGTTGTCATCCATGAATAAAGGTCTAAAATAACAATTTTTAATTTACATATCATGACATCAAAATATGGACAGTTTTCACGCTTAAAATTATCTTTAATAAGTATTGTCAGTGAAAGCTCAAAAACGTTATTGAATTGTCAAATCACATTACAAAATGTCAATCATGACCCACACATTGATAATTAGTCATCGAAAAGTCAATATCGGGTATATCCACCGTTTGCCTGGATGACTGCTGCAACCCTGCGCCGCAGTATATCTGATTTGTTGAAGCGTTATCTGTCGCTATTCTCGGTGCAAGTGAGCTTCTAACTGTTGCAATGTCTGTGGAGGAGGCTCCAAAGCCTGTATTCGCCTACCCAATTGGTCCCAGATGCTCTATAGGGTTGAGATCTGGATTTCTTGCTGGCCAAGGAAGAGTGTTGACGGATTCATTCTCTAAATAAGCCTTTACTGCGTGTTTATCAAATGAAATTATGCATTATTGGGCACAAAAAAACAAGATTATCACCGTTTCAGATTGAATGGTAATTTATAATCAGTCACAAGAACGTCGAATCTGAATCACTTGAAAAAAACACGGGGGTGCTTAACTTTTTTCCAGGTGTATATTTTAATTTACTTTAAATAAAGTACCTTTCCTGACTTAATTCTATCTACAAATAGATGAAAACCTGATTCAAAGGATAAGAATAACTTTAAAATTTATTTTAAGCACCTTTTTAAATTTTGTGTCCTTTTATACAAAGTAAACTGTACCAGTTTTTGTGAAGAGTTACAAATAGTTATGTAGATTTACTTTTAGTCTAAGACTTTAGATACTCCTTTAAAATATATTACTTGGTTTAATACAAATGGGCTATTTTTGCATTCATTTAGTTTTTTCTGTGCATGTTTTGAAAAAATATAATTTATTTTTGTACAGTAATTCCATTTTCATTATGTTTTATTTCAGTGCAATAACCAACTTTCATGGTTGTTGTTTTTTTTTTGTTTTACTCGGATGTGATTTGAGAAAGATAAAAGATTAAATTTAAAATATAATTTTTTGAATCACTGCAAAACGTTTCCTTTTGTGAAAATATTTAAAATGGAATAACATAATTATATTTATTTTTTATTAACATGGTTAATAACTGCTTCACTATACTCACACCAGGAGCAGAGAAGAATGGAGTTACAAGTGATGAGAGAAATGAAAAAACCAGTGGATGATATGATGCTGAAAGATTCTGTTGTAAGTTAAAAATTAAAATAGCTATTAATCATAGTAAAACTTTTGTTAGCATTGTATTTACTGATTCTTCCACGGGAAAAGGCATTAAAAACTTAATTTGTCTTTTTTTATTACATTTTTGGGAATACTATCTCATATTTTTATTTTAACCTCTAGAATTAAAAAATAAAAGAATTATTCAGCTAAACATAATTCAGGAACTTAAATTTTACTTTTGCAAATTTTTCTTCTTGCTATGTACTATACTCCATTTTAATGGCTGAGAAGCAATGTAGCAGTACTAGTGGCAGCACTGCTGTCTATCATCAGAATTTGCCTATTATAATAAAGTAAAATAAAAGTTTGGGGACAGCTTGACTGGGTAATGAAGAAAACGTAACTCTAAATGTACGATGTTTAGACAAGGTTATGTCATCCTAAAGTACAAGTAGTTTACGGAGACACATGAATATATATATATACAGTATGGAAGAAAGAGGTCACATGACTTGAGACTACTTCATAGCCTAGTACAGCTATCGTGGTACCCTGCATCCCCTGGAATTCCACTCATGAATCCAAACAAAAAATCAATACACTAAAAAAACCTATAGACACAACTTGAAGACTTTACTCAACTGACTACATAGATGAAGAAATAAATCCTGTAAAGCATTCCTTCAATCACACCAACAAATTTCCACTAACCATTGTCGAGAAATTTCCACACAACCACCAGAAAAAACACACTAAAAACTTAACTTACAAACATAATTGACACTAATACACCAGACAACACATTACACTGCAGTTTACCATTTATCCCTGATATCAGTTCAAAAATAATCAACACTCGAACAAAACTTGCTATTAACCATAAAATTCCTGTTGACTTCAAGTTCACCCAAAAACCCAGCCCTTAACTAAAATCATTATTAAGTAAAAAGTATATAGAATTACACAATACCAACAGCATTGATAAAATAACATGCAATAAATGTCCAGAATTCTACATCAGAGAAACCAGAAGAAAATTGAAAACAAGATTCATCAAACTTAATAAAAAAAACCTCTCATGTTTGCCACCACTGCAAAAAACCACAGTATATCTATACAAAACACTGTAATTTTAGACAAAGAGCCAAACATCAATAAATTCAGAATAAAGGAAGTTATCTTAATTGAACAAAACAACTCCCAGGGTATCAAGATACCTGTACTAGTCTGTGAAGCAATCTCCAGTCATGTGACCTCTTTGTTCCATACTGTATATATATATATATATTCATGTGTCTGTATAAACTACTTGAACATGAGGATGACATATTCTTGTCGAAACCTCGTACATTTATAATATAATTTTCTTCGTTACCCAATCAACCCATATCTAAACTTATATTTTCTAAAAAGTGAGTTCCTTGTCATCAAATTTAAATATTATAATAAAGTACTGAGCAAACATAAAAATACTTTACAAACACCATTTAAATTGGATGTAAAGTAATGAAAGTGTAAAGCAAAATTTCTTCAAACTCTATGAAAAAAAAAATATGTATTCTGTATGTTCCATTTACAGTTAATTTTTGTAAATTGAACTGGAATGTATTAACTTGTTAATTATTAAATTTGGCATTTAATAGAATTTTTTCCAATAAAATAAAGTCTCAAACAATGAGATATTTTCATAAAACAAGAATGATATTTTTTATTACATATGAAATTTGAAAATTTTAATTTTTTCCAATATTGAACATTGTGTGTGCCATTTTTTAATTGTTATTGTTTTCTTTTACAGCATGTAGGTTGTAATTCAGTTTCTCTGTAATGATGTGCTAATATTAGGTGCCTGTTGGTTTTTTATTTTCAGCCTCTCCCTACCTTGAACAGGATTCCTGGACTCAAGTTAGCAGGAAAAGCATTCTCTAACACCCTGATGGTTTTTGAATTTCTTCATAACTTTGGTGATACAATAGGTTTTGGTAAGTATTCCCACAGTTATCTTTAACTGTTAATCAGAGGCTTTCTTGATCTTTGAATTTATACCTCATAGTAACATAAAATGTGACATTGTTAAAAGAAATATTGTTCTTGGTCTCTTTTCAGCAAGTATTTTTTACTACTTTAGGAATATTCTGTTGTTAAAATATGTAATGCATATTTTTTATAGTGTTCATGCCTACTGATTAGGGACACTTTTGTGGGATGCTATGTTAATTAAAAAAAAAAACGTTTAACCAAAATATTTGGTTTTTCATTAATATTTTTATTTATTTACTAATTTAAAAGTTAAGATTATGTTTATCTAAGCCTAATTTTCATTTAGAAGAGCCCCTTGGGTATATATATACCAGACCTCTATGAATCATATTGGTTTTTTATAATAATGAAAATACAAGTACATGTTAAGATTTTTTTGTATCAATTTATAAACAAGTGAATAGAAGTTTCCAGTTTTAGTACATTAAGAGCTTTAATTTTTAGAGGTTCACTATTTTAAATCAAAATGAAATATAGAATTGTATCCATCAGGACTTAAATAACATGAATTATTATTTTTTCCTTTTAACCACTGATAGTGTTCCAAATATTGTTATTTTTATTATTCATAAGAGAAATATGCTTTTAAGCTAAACATGTTCTTAGGTGTGCATGTGATAAATTTTTTTTAGACATGGAGAAGTTTCCAACATTAAATACCTTCCAGATGGGGTTACTAAATAATGATGAAAAGAGTGAAGAGGAATTGTTATCAGTTGTTCATCATTTACTGATTTGTGCTATTGATGATCCTGGGGTGCCAAACCATCCAGAGGTAGTACTTCTGAAACAAAACTTATTCTCTGAATGATCAACTGAGTATTTTAGTTTGAAATTAAAATTGATGTTATGATTCTGACGTGTTTCATATTTTTCAGTTTTCAGTAAGCTGACATTATTATAAAAAGTTTTATCATTAAAATGTATAGTTTTATATTTCCTGAAATAATTATACTATATTAGCTTTGATGCTGTTTTGTAAGATCTTTTCTCGTTTAGGTGTGTCTATTACTGTGTGGCAATCACATAATGACAATCACACAAAATCAGTCGATAAAGCCTAATGTTCACAGATGATGATCTCAGCTGCTGATTCATATCCAACATGACTTATATTGCTATTCAAAACATCTGTAATATTTACAGTTGAAAATTTTCTAATTTTTATGAGAAATGGCATCAAATTACTTCAGTGTTTTCACGCTTGAAACGACAATTGAACTTGTGCATGCTTATAACAATTTTGGGTCTGAACCTGAATTATCTGACAATGGTTTTGAGCACGGTATGTCTTAAAAAAAAGTATGAACATAGAGTTAACCCTTCTAGGCTGAAGTACAATGTGATGCAAGTTTTATATTTTTACTGGTAAATGTTAATAATTCATAAACATCACCAAATCTGAAACACACATTTTTGACGCATTGCATGATATTTATGATAACTTTTATTATATAGATTAGATTTTTTTTGTCAACTTACGATTTATAATATGATGCAAGTTTTATATTTTTACTGGTAAATGTTAATAATTCATAAACATCACCAAATCTGAAACACATTTTTGACGCATTGCATGATATTTATGATAACTTTTATTATATAGATTTGATTTTTTTTGTCAACTTATGATTTATAATACTATTAACACCACTTCATAACCTAACTATTTTAAATACTTTTCACCTACATTGAGTAATATGTATACCATAGTAGTCCTAATGATGTGTATTCTAGGCCACTTTGTAGAAAGAAATAGTGCAATAAAAAAATCATCTAAAGTATTGAACTTGATATAATTAAATAGTATTTATCTCAATCTATTTTATACATAAAACTTATTTATTGTCTACTTTAAATAATATATCCAATGTGTTCAAAAAGACATAACACCACTTACCATCTACCTTTGGCAAAATACAATTCCAGTATTGATTGATGGCATAGCTTCAGGTTCAGTTAAAAAAACTAAAGTTATTATATACAAAAAGTTTAACTGCCATTATAATTACTTCAGTAAAATAAATAAACAAGCAGGGAAACTCATTATATTCTTGACATCACCAACCTAAAAATTTCACTGTTTTTAAACTATTTGAGCTGAAAATAAGCTACAAAGTTGATGAAAATCTATATTTTTCCAGCTTAGTTTTGTCTATTGGCAAGTTATCTCTGCACATTTGGGAAATTTAATTGTTTTTACCTTGTGAATAAAAATTTAAATGTGAGGCCAAAAATTGACAATTATGGCTACAATTTTAATTTTTTTTCATTATTTCATCCAAAACAAATGTTAATAAAACCTACATCAAATGAAAATTTTAAATCTCAACATTTCAGTTATACTTTTATTTGGAGGAAATTTGTGGGGATACATCTCAAATAACTTAAAATTTTCATGGCACACATATTCTTGGGCTAATACCCAGAATACCTGACTGGGTCAAAGAATTTTTATTTTTTATCAAACTTCAAAATATGTTAAATGAAACTAATCTTTTTGTGGTTATTTTTTAGAATTTAACATGTTTTGCATTATTACTCTTCTGTAATTCTTCTTTACTAACTATAACTTTTCATTCAGTTCAGTTAGGATTTAGGTGAAGATGTATTTACTAAACGTTGGTATTAAGTTGATTCATGGAAGCAGTATTTAATTGTTAGGGATTACAGAGTTATACAAATTTATCCCATTTTTAAAGTGTATATATATATATATATAATATATTGATTGGTGTTTTAGACTTAATGAAACTATTCTTAAAAAAATGAAGGTGCAATCAAATAGGATATTGAATATAGAATGTATTATGTTGAGAGTGAAAAATTTTAGAATTAAAAATACCTTGCAGATTTATGAGTTAATGTGCATGAATAATCAAAGCAGTAAATCTGTTGGCCTATAATGCTAGAAACTAGCACAGATAGCCCATTGTGTAGCTTTGTGCTTAATTACAAACAAACAAGACATGAACAATGAATGCTTTTAAAGATTTATGAGGAACCTCATTGTAATGCATCATAGTTAATATTGTGCATATTTAACAAAGATGCTGTTGGCTTGGAGAAATCATCTTTTACCCCTTGTATAATCATCTTCATGTAGTCATTCTGTGTTGTTCAATAAATTATCTTCATTGTCTCATAACTACCAATATACAAAAAAGCTTTGCTTTTATAATGTTTAGCATTTGTTTTTCATGTTTATTTTGTAAAATTAAGATTAACTTTTCACTTTTTGCAAAAATATTTTTATATCTGTTTCCTAAAACTTTCACCATTTTCTGGCTGTAGTTTTAAGATGAATGTAATGAAATATTACAGCAAGTTTTTCTAAGCCTGCAAGAGGTGAAGTGGTATAATTTAGTAATATGCTGTTGACTCTGTTATCAATAACTCCAAATAATGTTGATTTTAGAAAATAAAAGAAGTAACCATTGCAAGATGTAGTCACCTGTAGAAATTGTTACAAAGAAGCCAAAAGCTTGTGGTTTAAAAAAAATAATACTGGGTTGTAATTGTCTAAAAAAATTGTTTGATTCTATGTTTTTCAATCTGAAGTACAAGTTTAAAAGAGTATTTATATCATGTAACATACTTTTTAGGCTGTGTCTGTTCTTAGTCAGAATTTGCGAGATGTTGATGTAGCCAGCAATAACATATCTGAAGTTCTTCGTCTGTATTTCACTGCACTTGACAAAACAAGCAAGGTAAAACATAATAAACAACTATTACAATCCATAAAATTATTTAATAAATTAAACATTTAATATATATTTATTATTCTAGTGGTTTTAGTACTACCATAATATAATATTTATTTGATGTTTTTATGCAGTAATAGGTTCTAACGTAATAAAAATATTAGAAATAAATAATGTATATATGTTATGCCTTTTTCATATTATTTTTAAAATTTTGAGCATTCTTGTGTCAGTATTTAAAATAATCAAAAATGTTTCTTTGACGTTTAACAAAAATAAAGTTTGACATAAAAATTTCTTGCTTGTTTGTATATAAAAACATGAACCAAAAGTATCAATTGTGCTCAGGAAAAGGTTAGAAATAAGAATTTTTCAAATTTTATTAAGAAATCTTCCCATAAAATTAAATCAGATGATTAGTAATGTCTCATGTTGAAGTTGTATGCACTGGTAAGTATCTATAACAAGTATACTTTTTATGATTGTAGATGTGCAAGTGGTTGACAGAAAAGCCCTTTTTGTCTTTGAATCCAACACAAAAGTCAGAAATCATGACTTCACTGTGCAACAACTTATTATGTAGCCGAGGTATTTTAAGGTATGTTTACAAAGTACTTAGTCATGAAAATGAATTAGTGACATTTTTTGATGTGATAGATGGGTATGGCATGTGGATTTGACTTTAGTGTTTAGAAGCTATAAATTTACATTATACTCTAGCAATATCTATAGTATAAGTGTGTAATTTGTGCCAAACTCAGAAGATCATATTAGGGTAGAAATAAAATCTAAAAGGAGGAATTCAGAGTGAACAAGTGTCACATAATACAGAGAAGTGAAGACCTGTTTAAACATTTACTTTTGAAAGTAAAAAATTACAACTTACATAATATTAAAATTTGAATTATGAACTACATTTTGATGCCAAGTTTATTGATATACATTGATAATAAAGTTGTTTAATCAAATTTTGAATGTAACTCTGTAAAACAGCTGTGACATTCACACTTTGACCCCTCAGCCATACACATGGGGTTAATAAATATAGATAAATACTTTATAAGATTAAAGTATCTGAATTCACTTTTATGATCATAAATGAGGTTTCTATAAGTCTTGGTAAAATTTTACCATAATCAGACCAAACAAATATTTGTTAATTATACATGAATTTGTTTATATATTTCAACCCTTTCGCAACCTCATACTAAGCTGCGTAGCACGTAACATCACTATCTTTATATTTCCTTCCAGAAATGAAACTAGTGGATGAAATTGTTTGAAATTTAACAAGAACTTTCTAAAAGCGTGTAGCTTCAGAAAAATAAAAATTCGTTATTTAATGTAGCTATTTACACTCGGACTCTGAATAGTTCACCTGCAAGGCAATTTTAATATGAAGTATAAAAATACTATTTTTTATCTTACAGTTTTCACATTTCATTTGCATAATCTCTACACCGTTATAAATGAATATCAAAAGTTTTTTAAGGTAAATGTTTATATTTTATTTTTCATTTTCTCTACTATATCACTAGGTATTATCATCAACATACAGTGCAATGAAATGTTTCAAATTAATAGATGGAAATATGTACACACCTTTCAACCCTTAGAAATTCACTAGAAGTCTTTTTTTGTCTCATATGTGTAATTTCACGTCTTTATTTTTTTCACTTATAGTTTATTTTTAATTTTCCTTTACATTCTTTGTCTTTTATTATTTCTGCCGAAATGTCTCGTAATGGCCCTTGGGCCTATTTACAACTGTTCATGGGAGACTCGTTAGCCCAAGGGCAAAATATTTTGCACACATCGTATAAAGATGTTTAGATTCAACAAGATACGAGATGAATAAATAAACCTATTAAATCATTAAACCTTTCAAATATGAATTTTAAAACAAATAATACATAATTAACTAAAATATAAAATGAAAACTTAAATTCAATTCAACTGTCTATCAAATTAATATGTATAAGGCATGATGTAATAGCCAAGCTCTGGGGACACTTAATCCACAAAGGATGTCAACAGCAATATGCTTGTCATTGGAAGAATAACACAGGCCTGTGAATTTAAACTTCATAACATTTGTTTTAGTTTTAATAACAGATTTTTCCTTAATTCAGCTACACATATTTTGAAAATGATATTCATTTTTTACTATCACTTAAGGATTTCTTACAAATTTGGAAGAAAAAATCTCTTACTGAGATCAAATTATTGTTTCGTTTTTCATAATAAAAATTTTTTTACTATTATGTTTATTTAAAAAAATAAAAACAAACTGAAGAAAAGGGAATAACACCGATGTCAAACAAATATGCATCCTCATTCATCCTGATTTTTTTTTGTGAAATCTACATCTTTCAGTCTCAAAACTACATGTTGTGGTCTTTTATATATTGCGTTACGACGTTTTGTGAAAAATCTGTATGTGATGGAGAAAAATGGATATCATTTTCGGATTAAATGTACATCAATTACTGTAGAACATGTAAAAATTTTAAGACAATTAAATCATTGCAGGCATGAGTAATCTATTACTTACAACTCATTTAGCCAGAAGAGACTAATGGTGTATTTGGCTCTTTCTGTTGGTTTTAACAATCCCTTTCAATAACGGGAAAAACTGTTGCTTAGCAGCAGATTACTTTGGAATATGAGCATGGTGTCTAATATTTAATGATGTTTAATTGTTTCTTTCAAAGGTTTCTTTTGCAACAAAAGAATAATAACTTGGATAATATAAAACTTTCAATTGTAATGTGTTGGATTATAAAATACATTGACAGTAAACTGGTTTAATTAAATTTTGAATGTAACTCGGTAATACTTTGTGACATGCACAAGGGGGTATTTAAAAAGGGTAGCTGATGTTAAAGAGTTAAAACACATTCTTAAGCCAATCTTTTACGTCATATACAGAAAAATCATGTACTTAGTATTAACTCTCTCACTACAGGCTCTGTCCCGGGGACCGACCTCATAAGCATTTTGTGTTTGTTATAGCTTTCATAATATAACTTTTAATCAAGTATATGTACCTTCATGAAATTTAGCAGATTATCAGTAAACATTGTAAGGCTTTCGTACACAAAATATCAGGGTTTTTGTTTTTTAAGTTTTAAGATTTTTAAGTAATGATTTGCTCTTGAATTTTGTCTGTCCAACATGCAGAGTAATTTTGATTTTAAGATTTAAAATACTTTTATGCATCATAAAATCGGTAAATTTCACATGTGAAAACTTTATAACCTCCAGATAATTATCAAACATTTTGTTTAGAAAAAACTTAATACTTTATTCTTTTATTTTCACTATTTTACCCCCTAATGGGTATGGTCAATTTGACTGACCTCAAAACCAACATTAAAAATTAGGAAATAGATATAAATTATGTGGTTTTTGTTCTAGAATGACTACAAATTATAACAAGAAATTACAAATGTTTAGTATAAATAGCTTAAATCTCATAACATTGTACATCTCTATATATTTATTATTTTTATTTTATTGATCTTTCACCCACGTCTGACTAACATTACAGAGGTTGCACTGACGCAGCACACATGCACTCATGTTACCATGTCCAATAGTATAAAACTGGCCTTTATGAAGTGACCAGTCTTGGCTTTGTTTCAATGAGACCAGTATTTTGTAAAATACAGTCACATGTCAGTTATAATACACAACATATGTATGTGTGTGTGTGTATATATATATATATATTATTACTATTTACAAATAAGTTTGTAAATTTGAGTTATTTTTCATAAAACATAGAACAGTAAATAAAGAAATATAAAAAAACAATGATCTCTACTACTTACGATAGTAAAGAAGTTTGTACTCGCTTGCTCTATACTTGGCATGCCTTACATGCTAATAAGCCTTGCCAAGTTTCACATGTGGAGAATGTAAAGCAAAATAACTTTTTTTTTTAGGTTTTAAATATGCATTTTGAAATAAAAAAATTATAAGTTACTCTGTCAGTATAACAGAATTCCACTGTGATTTACCAGGCTTACTAACTTAAACTATATTTTGGTCTGAAAGAATATTGTTTTGAACAACATTTTCACTTGCTCCATTCTTCCAAGATTTGAGACAAAAGAAATAATTTTGGGAACTTTCCACCTTCATGAACCTGAGAAAACCAAGTGGAGGAAATTCTGAGCTTTTCATTGGTTATAAAGCCATGAAAGCAGGTGTATGTAAGGAAGTATTTGATTCGCTAAGTATAGTACAATCTCAGCAAATAGAAAAGATAAGAGGTTCTTATTTTATATTCTAGCTTGTCAATATCGGTATTTTGAGTTTTTAATTCATAAGAAACTATAGACTTTGTTGTTTGGATATCACAAACATATAATTTGAACCAAGTTGTATTCAACATACCACGTGACACACAAAAATTGATAGTTAGGAATTTTGTTTTAATAATTACTTTTAAATGAAGAAATTAACTTATGTATTATACTAAAATTTGAAATATAGTCTACAGTGTGATACCAAACTTATCGGCATACATTCATAAAATAGTAGTTCAATAAAATTGTGAATGTAGGTCTACAAACATGATGACATGTCCTTTGACCTCTGAACATAGAAAGATCTGTAGAGAGAGGGTCAATGGCTTTTTTTTTGTTGCAACATAGTGGGAATATCAAAGTGACCATGTGGATAGCACATACTATAGACCGTAATATTGATTTTTATCGTCCCAGAAAGAAATGAAAATATATAAAAAAGTGATTATTCTGTTTTATTATTGTTGTGCTATTGGTTTATAATGCTGAAATGTTTATCTCAAAAATACAAGCCTTTACAAAATATATTGCACAAAAAAAAATTTCAGAATCTGTGTTGAATGTGTTATGATAATAAATTTCAAAATATGTTTGACTTTAAATAGACTTCATGTAGTAATTGATTTGTTTGACTACCTATTACATAAAGTTCTTGTTTAGTATTCATAAGGCCAAGTGTAGTCTAGTGTCTAGCATGCCAAGCTGTATATTGGAAGGTCAGTGTTTTAAACTAAGATATATGTTCACTAACATGCTCCCCATTTTCAGTTGTCGAGACACTATAATTTTGGGATAGTCAATCCTGATATTTGGATAGTAGTTACCATGTAAGTAGTGATTGCTGCTAACTGATTGCCATACCTCTGGATAACAGCTCTTAATTAGTGATAGCTATACCTGAACCTTAGGAGTCTCTGACATGGCCATTTAGCTTATGTGTTACATAAGGTGTTATTCAGGCTGAAAATATAACAACCAGTATCAATAAGGAGTTGCTACACCCTTATCTATATCTTAAAATAAACTTTATATGCTTCTATAACTACATCAGTTATCTGTTAGTGTGTTAATGTAGTGGAACTGTGGTAACATCAACCCATCCCCAATCAATTCAGTATCAAACCCAAGACTTCCTGGATGCAAGGTAAGTGCTATACTAATTGAGCACTTAGGATAACCCACTAATAGTTGTTATTAAGGCACTTCTTAAGAATTAAAAGTAACACATTCTTCCCATATCACAAACAAAGCCCATCCATGAAAATTATCTGAGGATCATGAGACAGCAGTTGGTACTCTTACTTTTGTATTTCCTAGAACTCTAAACCTCTCAGAAGCAAGTGCTTTTGTCAACTAATCTAAGCATTAACCTACTAGTTGAGTTGGTAAAGCACTTGTTTGTGCTACTAATGGTCCCAGGTTCAATCCATTTTGCCAGAAACACAAAAAGTGACAAACTAGTAGTCCTTCAACAACCCTGAGATAAAGCTAGAGGATAGACTTTTTTTGTAATTGGTGAAGAATGTTGTAACTTAAGTTGTTAAAAAGTTGAGCAACTGATAATGGGTCAATCCTTTAGCTCAGTTGGTAGAGCAATCTCACTCCTCTGGTTGTGTGAGAGGTCTTGAGTTTGAATCCAGTGCGTAGAAATATGAAAAGAAAATTAGATTACCACTCAAGCACATCAGTTGCCATCACAAAAGTTGATGTTTCTGACAATTCAAGCTGTCTTTAATAAGTAATTTTATAGTTCATTTCATCTCTTCTTAGTGACTGTAATTCAAAATTTTGAAAGTTAGTTCATGAATTAATTACTTTTAATCTATGCAACCAAGTAATAATGAAGTTGTATTTATTTTAGGCAAATCGATTCCAACATCGAAACTGTAAATAACTTGCGTCGAGATAAATGGATTGTAGAAGGAAAACTGAGAAAGTAAGTTTTTCATCCAGTTAAGACATTGTGAAAATTATTTGTTGATTTTTATTTTCTAAACATGCTCACCATAATAGTTATTAAGCCAATAAGATGTTATTTCATATAAGGACTGTATTAAGAAAAACAAAATCTGACTAAATTTTAGACTTTTTATAACATCACTTTCAACTTGAAAATTATAATTAATCAATGGATGAACAGTAATATTTAGATATGAGTAGTCTATTCGTGTTTGATGTATTTCATTCTTTCGTTACTTTTCTGTTTCATTCAGAAAAATTACCTCTCCACAACTGGCTATTGGTCCTGAATGTTAGTTGTAGATGTGAAATACTGAGGCCTTGAGTATCTATGTATACTCCTAATTTTTTAGCCTTAATTTTATTTCTCATGAGGATTACAAATAAAAGTCTAATCTGATAGATGGTGCATCTCCACCATTGTGTGGATCTTTTGTTGTCAGATAACTCTTTTATTAGGGTACATTTTAACAATCTCACATTTTAATTTGTGTCCTAATGTCTCAGTCTTTTGTCAGAAAATTGTTTTTGTATTAACTATCTGGATTTAAATTTCATGATAAGGCACCCTCTTTTTAGAAAACAAAAATTTCAAGATGGCTTGACTGAGTAAAAGAAAACTATTATAAATGTACGGTATTTCAACAAGGTTATGTCATCCTCAGGTACAAGTAGTTTATAGAGACACGTGAATATATATTTATATATATACAGTATGAACCAGAGATTGCTTCACAACCTAGTATAAGTATCTTGGTACCCCGCGGTGTTGTTTTGATCAATTAATATAGCTTTATTCAACATTTATTGATATTTGGTTCTTTATTTAATATTACAATGTTTTGTATAGCTATACTGTGGTTTTTTGTGTTGCAAAGGTGGTAAACATGAGAGGGTTTTTTTTTATTAAGTATGGTGAATAAGTTTGGCTGGGTTTTTGCGTGAATTTGAAGCCAACAGGAATTTTATGTTTAATAGCAAGTTTTCTCCAAGTGTTGATTATTTTTGAACTGATGTTTGGGATAAATGGTAAACTGCAGTGTGATGTTGTGTTGTTGTTTGGTGTATTAATGTCAATTTTGTTTGTAAGTTGAGTTTTTAGTGTGTTTTTTCTGGTGGTTGTGTGGAAATTTTTTGAAAATGGTTATTGGAAATTCATTGGTGTGATTGAAGGAATGCTTTACAGAGTTGATTTCTTCGTCTATGTAGTCAGTCAAGCAAAGTCTTGAAGTTGTGTCTATAAGGTTTTTTAGATTATTGACTTTTTGTTTGGATTCATGGGTGGAATTCCAGTGGATGCAGAAGCCCTTGTGAGTGATTTTTTGGTGAATTTTGGTTTTAAACTCTGTGTTGGATCTAATAATGTCAAGGTTAAGAAAAGATGTGCTTGTTATTGTCATGTTCAATGGTGAATTTAATGTTAGGGTGACCAATTTATGTGATCAAAACAAAGTGTGTATGTGTTCATTAGAAATGAAACCATTACAAGTGTCATTGACATATACCAGTATAGAGGAGGATAAAGTGAGGATTGTATGGGTTGTGTTTAGATCTGGGTCATAAATATGTTGGTGAGAACAAGTGAAACAGGGTTGCCCATGCTTAAACCATCTGTTTGAAGAAAGTTTTTTGTTGTTGAAAATTAAGTTGATTTTTCTTGTAAGGAATTCTAAGAGGAAAACAAAAAGTGTATTGGGGTCATTATGGTAGAGGTCAAATGCAACATTACAAGCTTTTTTGATGGAAACTGGTAAAAGGTGACACAATGTCAAAATTAGCCATTAAGGCCTTAGGATTTAGTTAGTTTATTGTGTTTCTGAAGTTAAAGACATCTTTAAAAAGGAACCTGCAAAAGTTATGTAAGTGTGAGGAGGTAAGGCTATGTATTTACCAAGATTATAGTTAAACGAGTCATAAATAGATAGTATAGAATTGAGTAAGTTACAGACCCCATTTTTGAGCTATGCACAAAGGTCCAAATTATGATTCAAGTTAATTGTATAAGTCACTTTAAATATAATATTAATAAGTTAGATAAATATTATAGTTTTTTCCTTTTATTTCGAAGTTATAGGCCTCTAATCATAGTATGAGGTCATAAAGGGTCAATGATGATATTCTCATTAAAGAAGCAGGGGTACTCACCTTTGCCAGGACCTGGCCTCACAGTGTAAGGATTATCAAGTTTTCTGCAAGTTAATGGTACTTCTTCATGCACTATTTAGGTTGAACTGCTAAGAAATACAAAAATAATAAAACTTGATACCATCTTCTAAAGAAAAAAGAAGTGGTACACCACTTGGAACTGGAAAAAATCTGGTGTTGAATTCCACTAAACACTAGCAGAATATTATTTTAAGTCTTACTGACTATTTTTAAGACATGGAAAAGCCTTGGTTTTACTGTAATTTGTTGTTATAGACATATACATGTTGCATGGAGCATGTTATCATTCTCATTTTGGCCAAGTCCCCATAACCATTTCAAATGAAGTGAAGGTTAACTTGCATGTAAGCGTTACATACAATCAGATTGTTGTTTTGTTTTCAAAAGATATTTCTCCAAAGGTAGGAGAAATGTTGTTTAGGATCTGCAAACAACTTATTGATGCCATTAGCATCCACTTTTTGATGTATTTCCTCTTTCATGTCTCTTGAACTTGTTTTTGTTGAATTACTTATATTTAGTGATTCTGGTATTAGTGATATTCACTTGCAATAGTGTTACTTAAGAACTTCTGTCTCTGTAGAACATACATCTGTGAATTCATTTTATTATTTATCTTTTATTCATGTGTCTTTACTGAGTTTATTTATTCTTTACTCTATACATCCTTGTATAGAATAACAGAATAAATTATATTTGGAAAAAAACTGTTATCTTTCATTGTGAAAAAAATGATTGGCATTAGATCCAGCACTTGTTTAAATACTTCTTCAATTTTTTAGTGTTTTAATGATAATTTAAAATATAAGTCACATTTGGGATAAAAACTATACCATTACATGTTGGGAATTATACATCTGAGCAGTTTCATCTCACATTAGTCCAGCTAGTTTAATTATAAAATGTACATACCAAAAAGGCTTTGAATGTTTTATTTGAGAAAACTTACCTATGTAGCTTTTGTTTATAACTGATCTCACCTTTATGCTGTGATAATAAGTAATATATATATGTAAGTTAAGAGATCATACATTTCTGTTATGTGCATATATAGTATTTACTTTGTCCTCTCAACGTGGTATAGTATAAGATTTGATTTGATTTCATATGTTCAAACAGTCTTTTACCTTGTGCCATCTTCGGGAGTTTTTAGGGGGACTTCTAAATGCTGAAAGTGTCATATTTAAAGACTTAGCCTCTGTAATTTTCTGTCATGGTAGTTGTTCATTCATATGTTGAAATTTTTGGAATGTATGTCTGTTGATCTCAGTTCCTTAATCATACTTAATCTTTCTTGCTTTATTTTAAGAAGCTTGCCATAATAAAAACCATGTCTTCTTGATCCTCCTTTTGCATTGCCACAAGAAAAATAGACAAATATTCCATAAGATTTACTCAAACACACATTATTCACATACTGTGCATTATATTCTTGCCTTTGAGATTTCTTTTTTTTTTTTTTTTTGTTGTTGTTGTTTTAGATTTTGCTAATTTGAAACTCCCTCCTGGGGTATTATTTATGTGGATTTTTTTTATCTATATGCAAGTCTTTCAGCTAACACTTTCTGGGTGATAAATAAAGGGTTATTAGGAAGATTTTGTCAGAACAAAGTGGAGACTGAACTTATAGCAGAACTGGTCCACATGAGTACTACTTACCAGTAGTCACTTTTATTAGGCAGATAGATCTGTTTATCTATAAATTCAAAGTATCCATCTTGTGTCACAATCCTTTTGTTAATTATCTGAAATTTAAAAATAGGCATAATTAAACATTAATCTAATTCATTCTCTGAATGTGAATGTTGTGTACATTAATTATCTAAAAATATCACCCTGATCCACAGAAAGATTCTATGTGATGAACATTCATAATTATATGACTTTGAGTTCTTTCTATTCGCCTTTTAGCTTTCTTGTTTTCTGTTTCATTTATAATGTTTATTTTTTAAGCCTTCATCCACATTTTTCGTGTCTTTAATAACCAACTATTAGCTAATTTTTATTTAGTATGTGCTGTACTGAAAATTTTTATCCACCAAAAAAATATCTTAAATATCCACCTAAAGAGAACCATTTTGTTGTGATAATAAAGAAAAGGAATTATATTATCTTTTGCAAAATTTTTACAGAAAACAAATAATAAGAACCCAGTATTGTTATTTATTTACACCTTAGACTTAAAGTTAAAAGATGTTTTTCATTGAGAAAATCAGTCAGGTGAAGATGTTGATTGAAAGAGTAAGAAGATGTTACAGCACAATAAGGATCTTAATAAATTTTTGACCTTTTTTTTTAAAACAAATGCTATTACAGACTCCGAAACATTCAACAAATCAGGGCTTTAAAATGTCAAATAAAACAGGAATCCATCAATACCTCAGTTGACAACAACAATGGAGAAGATTCCAAGGAATCTAAAGTCGAGCAACAGAGTTTTAAAATGGATACTAGCATGGATATGGATGTAAATACTGATGTTAAAAATAAGAGTGTATTGTCAGGTAATGTAAATTGTAAGACAACCAAAGGTAGTAAAGGCAAAACAAAAGAAGAAGATGAAAATGATGATGAAAGTGGCAATGAGAGTGATGCTACTCGAGCAACAAGCAGATTGTCAGAAGGAGAGGTAAGTGTAATAACCTTACTATTCTGTATAGAAAAATAAAAATCAAACCATTTTACTCAATGCTATCGAACACACAGTATTAAGCTAATCATGTGTAAAAATAAAATTGATTCTCTGATAAAATTATTTTGATAAAAACCTTTCAGCTGATCAGATTTTTTTATTATTTGCCAGGCTACTGAACAGGTGAGAGAAAGATTATCATTCATGGGAAGTTCAATGAGAGTAAACATTCTTGGTTAGCTTTTTAACTGTTAGCCATGTACTGCTCAGTCTTTATTTTTTAAAAATTCTCATTTTAATTGAAGAAGAAAGAAAAAACAAGATGTTGCCTGCAACGCATCTGCATGTGCCAGCAAACTTACTAAGCTTTACATTACCAATCATTATTATAATTGCTGAAATGCAAGTAGTATAGTCATTCATAGTTGTTGTTGTTTTTAATCCAAGAACTCATTATATTATTCAGAAATTTATTAATTACATTTCATGTAATTTCTTGTATAATGTAACTTATATGGGCTAAAGGTCTCATCAGCAATAGATATAACAGGTGTAACATATTATAACATTCTTTTTTTTTGCTCTCGCTCATGGGCTCTTAGCAAATGCACAAAGATCCATACTTTGTTTTCAGTTTTTCGAATAAAATTAGTTGAACCCTCAAATAATGCTTTATAGGGTTATGATCTTTAATTTATATCAAAAAACTTTTATATTTGAAAATATATTTCAATATTACAAATAAATAAACTTACTTAATTTCCTATCCAACAGATTGGCATGAAATGAACCAGTAAAATGTGAGGAAAAAAGTATTAAATATAGTAAGATTGAAATGCTAGTTATTTCTTATTTCTAGAAAAATGTAATAGAACAAGTCATAAAATTGTGTCATTTCCATTGATGCTAATCACCTTGAAGCAACCAAACCTATTGTAACATGAATGGGCCAATAGTAGCTAACATAGGAAAATCTGAAAAGGTCACGCATTAAATTCCAAACAGAATGAGTAATGAAACTTGAATCAAGCAGTTAAAGGACTTATTATTTGGAAAATATTTATGTAAATATGTTTTGTTACAGAAAATAATGTAAAACACCAAATGTATACAAAAGATAAAAAGGCTAGAATTGATACACAGAAGATATAAAAACTAAAATGGTGGATAACATTTTTTATAAATGATTCAAATTAGGCTTAAGAATATAGTGTGTCAGAAATTTTGAAAGGAATATTTGTCCCTAGGTTTTCAGCCATGATGGAAACACTATATAGATTTGTATTGACATCTTCAGGCATCTTTGAATTGTTTCTAAAATGTCAAGACATGGTAGAAATTATCTTATCAAATGGGATTAAATTATGTTATTGGGATTAAACTATCTTCCAGTTAAAACAATGCATAAATTGAAACCAAGTTTGTTTAACTTTTTAATATATTTTTATTTTTAGAAAGCTTTTAGAATGTTATTTTGCTTTTAAGGCATACATAGCTAAAAATCAGTTTTTCTTTTTTTTTTCGGTGTTACCAAATGTATAAAAGTTGCACTCAGCCATGTATGGAAATTGGTTAATCTGACCTTCAGTCAAAAACTTTGCTGTCAGATAAAGCATTTAAAATATAACTAAAAAATGCAATTTTAAAGAATTTAAAAATGCAGGTTTTTTATTAACTATTGCAGATTTATTTGCTGATGAAATCAGATGTTTATAGCAATGACTAACCATTTATTTTGTCATTCATAATCTTCTGTATTGAACAATGTTTCACAACTTTTTTAATGTAAAAGCTGCTTTTATAATTTATATAAAGTGTTTTTAAAAGGTTTCACTATTAACCCATTTTAGTATAATAATGTTTTAAGCGAGTATTTTTATAATCCATTGCTTACATAGTATTGTAGGGATTATGTGAGCTATATGTAAGACTTAATTTGGCTAATCATAATTTTATTATTTACTTTTGACTTAATGATTATGCAATTGTGTTGCATTTTTAAACAGGATGAAGAACTGGGTATATCTGATGAAGAATTAGGAAAAAGAATTGAAAAACTCTCCAAGGTAAATTTTCAAATTGCATATTTTTACTTTTATGTTAATATGGGAAATGTTAATTTAGCTATTAGTAAACACAGAATTATAAGATGTAGTTACTACTAAAAGGTTATTGTATATTTTATTAAAATCAATACTTTTAGTAGGGGTGATATTACCTAAAACCAATCTAACCATCAGAAGTAGATCCAAATAAAAGTTACATTTAATGTTTTTAACATATTACCACCTTTTATGAAAAACACAGCATTGGATGGATACTTGGACGTGAGTTTTATAGAGATGTTATGCAATATTTCATTCCTTCAGTTTGTTTGTTGAATTTATGGATGTGATGTCAAATAGAAATACCTTCTTAAGTCAGTTTGAATGCAGCTGTATTTTTTCATTTTTGATGAAATGTATTTACAAGTAAGAAAACTGTTTCATTCCTATCCATAAGTTCTATTTCTTGCGGCCCGGCATGGCCAGGTGGTTAAGGCACTCGACTCGCAATCTGAGGGTCGCGGGTTCGAATCCCTGTCACACCAAACATGCTCGCCCTTTCAGCCATGGGGGCGTTATAATGTGACGGTC